>NW_027186304.1:72717954-72756227 GCF_028583685.1 Petaurus breviceps papuanus | reverse complement strand
AAGAAGAAGAAGAAGAAGAAGAAGAAGAAGAAGAAGAAGAAGAAGAAGAAGAAGAAGAAGAAGAAGAAGAAGAAGAAAAGGAGAAGAAGGAGGAGGAAGAGGAGGAAAAGCAGCAGCAGCAGCAAGGACCATTTAATTCAAATCAGAACTGAACAAGTCTGTCACATCTACTATTCCTGATGCTATTTCAGACTTTGTTTAAAGTCCTTCAGTATATGGGAACACTCTCCCTCCTGAGATAGTTCATTTAACTTTTTTATTTCAATTCAATCAACAAACACTTAAGCAACAATATTATATGCTGTAAAGTATGCTGACTACTGGAGCTACAATGACAAAAAAAAGGAAATAGTTTCTACTGTCAATGAATTTATACTTTCCTATGGGAAAACAGACATCAGAATCATCATTGCTATGATCACTGTGAGTGTTAGTGAAACTTAAAATATAGTGAATTTGTAGATTTAAAATAATATTCACATATTTGCAACAGAATTTAGCCATTCACGGTTGTAGTAGAAATTGCACAACACATACTAATTGGACAAAAGTGCCCTTATTTTTTTTCCAAGTGTAAACTGCAAATTGATAAGATGTTTTCTTCTTCCAACATAGCCAGTTCTCATAAATGAAATAATTTCTATTTTCTGGAGTATTACTACTTTACTTACATCATCAAAAACTATGGCATCAAATAACAAAATTTTATTAATAATGCCTTTTGTTTTTATATGTTGATAATTTCCAGATATATCACCTGGCTGGAATTGAAGCTTCTCTTGTAATGAAGAAAAATCATGAAGCAAAATCAAGTGACTGAGTCTGACAACATATGCAACAATCTCTCCTTATCTACTGTTGAAGTACTCATGCTTTATTATGCTTTCTCAGAGACCATTTTGAAAACAATTTCTAGGACTGTTTTAAAGTTAAATCTGCCACCTAAACACCTAAGCATCTAGCTATCAGAGTTAAACTCCTCTCCTCTGTGAGCTTAGAATAATAGACTTTTAAGAGCTCATTTAATCTAGCTACTACCTAAAGCATGTATTTCCCATAAAATTTTCCAAAAATGGTCATCAAATGTCAAGATAAAGACCACAGGATAGGGAATTCACAGCCTTCCAAAGCGGTCCCATCTATTTTGGGGAAGCTCAAATTGTTACTTTACCAACGTAGGTTTAAAAGTTCCCATATATTGGGGCGGCTAGGTGGCACAGTGAATAGAGCACTGGCCCTGGAGTCAGGAGGACCTGAGTTCAAATCCAGCCTCAGACACTTAACACAAAATAACTAGCCATGTGACCTTTGGCAAGTCACTTAGCCCCAATTGCCCTCAAAAAGCAAAAAAATATATATAGTTCCCATATATGGTTATAAATTTTATGGAGAGAGTCACACAATGGCATTCTTGAAATGTTAGCCTCCAGCAAAGCAATCATATTATTTTTTGTATATAACATCATCTTAGATATGTGAAGATAGCTACCATATCAGCCCTAATTCTTCTTATATCTAGCCTATTTCTCTCTAATTCTTTTGTAACATATCTCTCTCCTCCCCCTCCAATGCTTCTCCCCCATGTCCCCACCATCTTTGCCTTTTAAAACTCCCTTCTATGGGGGAGGGGGAAAGTAATTGCTCTTTCTTCCATAATGCCTCTACTAACGCTCAGCTCAAAGTGATCTTCAAATTTCTTATATCCCTTCATTTGAACTTTTCCTTTCTATTTTTTTACATCCTGCTTTGTATTATATTTATTTGTAAGCATCAGATGTTCCCCTTCCCCCAATGACATTGGAAGTTACTTGTCTGTTTTATTTCATCAGTGTATCCCTAGTTTAGTGCCTTCCAACGGGTTGAATTCAATTAAATTCAACAAACACTTAAGTGCCTACTGATCTCAGTTTCTCCAAATAGGAACCTGTTGGCTATCAATGAAGAAGCCAGGAGGAAATAATTTCCTGGAACTGCTTTTCCAAAGTTGAATAATGTATTTGTTATTTATCTAGCCTCATATTTATGGTGCTTGTTCTTTCTATCATCACTGAAGATCTATAGCCCTTTAATGCTCATTTTAACTCTTACATTATTTCCCTACTTCCTTGGTTAAACAATAATTTTGTACACTTTTGGTCTATTTTAGATTTCAAGGATTTGGCCTTATTTCAATTGTTGACTTCTACTTATTAATTATTGCATACTAGATACCATTAATCTTCTCTCCAAGTTAATTTGCTTATTGCCAAAGAAAACTAGTTTTCCTTTCCCTGGATGCCAGGAAATGCTTTAACCATTTCCCCCTGTAATGGGAATGTCAATTTGAAGATCTTCCCTGCCCCTAGGCTAAAGTGCACCTGGAGCCTGGGGTGGGAGGCTTGTTTTTCAGTAGATACTTCTTGATTGGCCAGTGAGTCAATATTGGTTGTTACATTCTCTGAGCCAGGAGAAGGCTATATAAGCCCTGATGTGTAGCTTTGTTTTGGGGCTCACTTTGAGAAGTGTTCTGTGATTTGATATGGATTCTGGGAAGCCGTTGTCCAGAGCCGCCCTTCCCCCAGCTTTGAAAAACCCAGATTTTGAAACCCAGATGTTGATTTGGTATGGATGTAATGGTTGGACAGTTTGGAAAGCTGTCTACTTGATCTGTTTCTGTCTTGATACTTCTGCCTGTATACTTAGAAGTTCGGGGTGCTGACCTTTTTCCCCTGAATGAGGTAAATGATGTATGTTTGACTGATTAAAGTAAGCTTGTTAACCCATTTTGAGTTGCTTTCCTTTAACAAAGCAGATCCAAGAGCCTGTATGGGCAGCCACCCTGAGGACACTTGGGGTGCTTGCTGCTACACCCCCCCCAGCTCTAACTACTTAAGTTTCCATTTTAAAAGCTTTCTTACTGTGACATTCTTCCATCTGTGTGACTGAGGCAGCCTTTTTCAAAGCTCTTTCCAAGGGCAATAGCAACCCTTCCTATTTGCATAGTATTCCCATTACCCTGATTCATATCCTCTCGACAAAAACACTCATTTTCCCCACAGACACAGTTCCCATTGACTTGAAAGAGGAGTCTGTAGACTAAAAAAGGGAGGGGGCGGTCAAGAAAAAGGATAAAGTTTTCCTGTTTTCTTGTAGGTTTTCCTGTAACCATTATTAATTTAGTTCTTATAGAGATGAAATTAAAAAAAAAAACTTTTAAAAAGCCATGACATTTTGAATGTCAATTTAAGAGATTAATTTTCTTGGCTCTTCTAGTATAGTCTTACTCTGGTGGGTCCCTGTGGCATGGAGTTTCCTGGAGAGCCCCAGATTCTAAATGGAGATGCAAATAGAATACAAGCTCTGGGAGGTCTTAACTGAACTGGAAACACTTTGAGCATAGTGGCAGTGTCCCCAGAGGATCAGTCTAGCTATGTTCAAAGGACCTCATAACCAGAACACTAACAATCATGAATATTTTTGTCCATGATGGTTCAGAAATCTGTCTAGTAAGGCTTATATGGGTGAAGGTTTTACTGGAGGGAATGTCCCCGAGATGAAATAATGGGCCCTTTGAAGTTCCAAAGATGTATTACTTGGCACCAAATTTTACTATTAGTTACCTCACATCTCTATACTGACTAAAGGGCTATCTCATGTCTCTCCAACCCATATAAAGGGCATTGTGAGTGGGGAGACCTCGGTTCAATTCCTGGCTCTGTAGAAATAACTAGAAGCAATGATGAAACAGTAGGTCAGATAGATGTGGGTCCAAATATTGCTTCTGACATGTTAGCTATGTGTCTCTGGACAAGTCACTTAAGGCCTCTCAGTGCCGCAGGCAACTCTTTAATTCTAAAAGTGTTTAGAACAGTTGGAGATCTGGCCTGGTGGAGAGTGTTTCCTTTATGGGAGTTTCTTGTACTAAGGAAATTAGAGTTCTAATTAAAAAGAAAAAAAGGCTAGAAGGTCTATAAATTGGCACCAACCTCTATTATGACTTGTCCCACTTTTTTGTACTTCTGTACCCACACTTCACAAGGTATCTTGGAGTTTGGGGGCTAGAGTTTTTCTTCCCTATTTATTTATGTTATTAGTTTTCAGGTTTTTTCATTAAAAACTTGGACAATTATTTCTCTTGCCATTTGTAGTTTTCATTTATGATTTCTTGAAATACAGCTCTGGAAAACCAGGCTTTGATAAAGGCCATTGGCATTCAAATGGAGTAATACCTTTGAACCCAAATCACTCTGGCTGTCACTGATTGGCCAATAATAAATCCCAGCCCAAGTTTCAGTTGCTTATTGTTTGGGTTTTGATGGCACAGAGGGTGTGTAAAAATAGCAATTGTTTCTGTTCTAGTCAGAAACTCTGAGGGTCTTCACCCTCCCAGACTAACTCTTTCGTTAAGGCAAACTAGGCCATCTTTTGTCTCAATTATTACTTAGCCTTTAATGAGACCTTAGCTTAAAAAGGTCAAGGTCCCTCGCTGCATCCAGGGTGGTCAGCAGTCATCCTGACCTATGTCTTATCGCTAGACTCTGATGACTCTGGAAGAGAGACTGAGGCTAATGATTTTGTACAGCCCTGCCTCACTTAAATCTAATTCACTTGCAGGTCAAGGCATCACCCTCCTGACATTAATGATCCTCTCTGAGAAAGAAGGATATGCAACAATCTCACCCATAGGGTGTCATGACAAAACCCTGAGACGTGAGTCTGGAAAACTGAGTACTTTTCTTGCCTCTGAAATCAACTAATTGTGTGGCATTGGGCAATTAATTCAGCTACTTCTAGTCTCAGTTTTCTTGTCTATAAAATGAGGAGGTTGAACTAGATGATTTTTTAAGGAATTTCTAGCTTTAAGGGTCCCAGAGCTCAGAAGTCTTTGTAAAGTGTCCATTAAACTCATCCTAAAAACCTATGTTAGCTTCCCCATGAAGCTTTCTCTAATCTTTCCATTTGGAAATGCCTTCCCTCTTCCAATTCTTTGTCCCCAGATAAGCAATTTGCCTAACAATTTTATAATTCATTTATTATGTAATTTTGTAAACTAAAGCAGTATGTTGTAGTTTCTAGAAAGTCAGGCTCAGAGCCAGCAAGACTTGGGTTCAAGTCTTTTCCTTGACCCATGCTGGCTGCGTAACCCAAAGTAATTCACTTAACATCTCAGTGACCCCAAGAAATTTCCTAAGCAGTTGAAGAGGGAGTTTTTTCACTAGTAGTTCCCTCCACTAATGACATCACAGGTATGGTTTACAAAAGAATAAAATGTATTATGGTTTTCTCTATGTCACTAAACTCTGGGTAGTTGGGGACTGGGTCTTTTCTTATCTAAACTCTGTATCTCCCTAGTGACTAGATCTATTTTCTGCACATATTCAAATATCAGAGATTTCAATAGCATGGGAAACTTCTATCCCATTCCTTCCGTGACTTAAAAGGTCCCAAAGAATTCCTTTCAGCACATGGGGAGGGTTTAGGTGAGTTGTTTCTAGTCACATAGCTAGAAAGTATCAGAGGTAGATCTAAATCTAAGCATTCCTGACTTCAAGCCCAACATTCTCTTCACTAAAGCACATGACATTTCTATTTTGTGCTGGAGGGAAGAAGTATTTGATTTCTTTGTCTGAGTTATACAACTAATTGGTTTAGTACTTCACATACCACCCATGAATCTGAGTGAGATGAACAACTATGGTGTCATGAGGGAGAAAAACAAAATGAAAGAAAAAGTGAAGAATGAGAATAACAATGGTTGACAATCATGTTACATCATGTAAAGCTTAACAGGTTTAACAAACATGATTTCATATGAATCTCATAACAACCCTGTGAGGTAGGCACTATAGGCATTATTTTCATTATCTTACAGAAAAAAACCTCAGGTTTCAAGAAAGTAGGTGACATGTCACACAGAGGGGAAGTGTGGGGGGCAAGATTCAACCCCAAATTTCTCTTGACTTTATGTCCAATGATCCTTGCCACTACATTGTGATGTTTCTCAGAAAAGTAAAAGACAAAACAAAACAAATGAAAAAGCCACCCCTACAATGAGAATAAAATTTCCTTTTATTTAAATTAAATTTCATTAAATTTTCATTAAATTATTTGCATTTATTAAAATTTTAATAAATTATTTTTCATTAACTTTTTCATTTAAAAAATTATTTTTGTTCTGAACTTAAGAAATAAAAGAAGCATTTCCATAATATAGTAGAATAAAAAATGATTGTACATGACACTAAAAATCTATTATGTACAACTTGCTATTCTTTTAAAATAAATATTAGAGTTATCATGTAACTTTCTTTTTTTTCTTCCCCCTACTCCTGCCCTAGAGATGGCTATCATTAGACACAAATATGTACACATATATGTATGTTTATATATACACACACATATGTGTAAAGCCATTCTATACATCTATTTTACTCTGGATGCAGTTAGCACCTTATTTCAAATGTCCTTTGTAGTTAATTTGGGCATTTATGATAGTCAAAATGAGTTATTAACCCAAAGTTGTTCCTAAAATTCTTAAGAATAAGTTCTTAATGTATCTCAGATAGTACCGATTAAGAGTGTTATAAAACTCCAAGCCTTCCTCTTTCCATTATTCATTGTAGTAGCACCATCTACTCTCTTTTCCAATAGAACTCATCACACTTTTCTTCCTCTGTTTCATCCTTATTTACCTCCAAGCTTCCAGATGCAATTGTTTTTAATGACTTCTAGTCATGTCTGGAATGTTAGTTTCAGAATGATACGGGCATTGCCTGTCTCTTTAATGATTCACTTATTGGTTTGCTGACATGCTAAAAACTCATTTTGCTATTTATTCCCCAGCTTGATGAAATATGGGGTGTATTCAAAATCTTAGTACAGATTTAAGCTACTAAAACTATTCCTTTATTTGTAAAAAATATCTCATACATCTTTGCATCTATACCTATATCTCACTCACATGTCTCCCTATAGTCACATATATAGCTATATTGACATAGTTGTGGTGTAGCTATCTATATTTTGGGGAGAAACAGAAACATTTCCATCAAAGTGTTGGTCAATGATTTGAAATGGTTTGCATAGTTTATTGGGGACTGGCAAAAGATAGGAAATATTATGCCGAAGACATTACCATATTGGTTATAAAGGACCTGTTTAATTTCATTGACAAACCAATCAAATGTCGATATTTTATTTCATGTTCTCAGGGTTGGATAAAAGTTTGTTAATGCAGTACACATATTGTGCTCCTCTAAATAGCCAATTAAGTGACATGAATTCAATTTTTCACTATCAATTAGTAGTAGTACCTAACAAGAAAGAGTGGTTCTGTGCACATAACCTGAAATTCCTCAGAGTTCAGTGTTTCCTGTCCTCTGAGAATTTCCATTCAAAGCTGGCAGTGTTAACAAAAGCCACCCCAAAAGAAACATGACCTATTGGGGCAGGGAAGAGCTATGGATTTCCCCTTATGGTGACCTTTAAAAATAGAACGATTACTACACAATTCAAGATGATTCAAGATCCTTCTTGAAGGTGGAAGAAAGATTTCTAAAAGTTCCTTTCCAGATAATAAAAAAAAGTTTTCTAACCTAATGTAATAAAGTATTTTATGAGCTAAAAAATAGTAATTGGGATGGAACAGAACCATATTAAGTTAAGCACATTATTTATCTCTAGTACTAACTGTCCATATACTTCCACTAAGGATAGTTTTCTACCCTTTACCTAAATAACTCACCTGTCCTTTCTCCACTGAATTAAAACTCTCCATCCTTTTCTCATTTGATTGGGGGAAGGAGAGTGCAGGATCAGAAGACAACTCTGATCTAGTCTAATCTGAACTTTCCTAAGCTACATGTTTTGGCACATTTTTTTGGCTGTTGGTATATCCATAACTCCTGTTTTCTTTCCTCCCTCCATAATTTTAGAGATGGGGGTGGGAGGACATTTTTAGAATTCTAGGTATAGGAAAGACTAGCAAAAACAGAGATCGACTTTAACCAATGTTACACAGTGGTGTAGAGGCTGATAAGCAATCTTTCTGAGTTCATATAAAACCACAAATTCATGCCTCTCCTTTTTCCCCCTGAATGTGCTCTGAGAATTAATACCGGTGTAGTGTAATACTCTACTAGTAATAGGAAACTAGTCTTTTCTCCTCAGCATTTTTCTCTACTTTTCTTAAGTGATTTGATTCACTTAGGGTAGTTGTCATTCTAAATGCTGTTTATGCCTCACTGTCAGTAGAGAAAGAAGATTTGTAATGGAGTTTCCCAGAAATCTGTCCTTGGTCCTATGATGGTCAACATTTCTATCAAAGACTGAGTAAAAGACATAAAAGATGTGCAGGGATGCAGGGATGACTTAACTAGGAAAATTATTACATAAATAATAAAAGTTTAAAAAAACAACCTATGATTATATCAATAAATGCAGACAAAACTTTTGCTAAAGTACAAAACTCATTCCTATTATTAAAAGTATTGGTGTAAATGGATTTTTCCTTAAATTGATAAAAAAAAGTATTTATCTAAAACCTCAGCAAGCATTATTTGTAATGGGGATAAGCTAGAAGCCTTCCAATAAGATCAGTTATGAAACAAGGATGCCCAATTTCACCATTATTATTCAATATTGTATTGGAAATCCCAAATACTCAACTAATAAATAGTTGAAAAAATAATTTTAATAAAGTAAATCCACATACATCATCAGCATTCCTATCTATCACTAATAAAACCTTGTAAGAAGAGATCGTAAGAAAAACTGCATTTAAAATAACTTTACCAAGGTTAGGGAACTTGTAGCCTCAAGGCCACAGGTTACCCACCCCTGAGTCTAGACAACATAAAGTACCTGGGAGTAAATAAGTCAAAACAAACCCAACAACAATAGAAACAAAATTATTTTTAAAAAACCCTTTTAATACAAACAAAATCAGATTTAAATAATTGGAAAATATTAATTGTTTATAGGTAAGCAGGGCAAATATAATAAAAATGACAATTTTACCTAAACTAATTTGTTTATTAAATGCCATATTAATTAAATTAACAAAAAATATTTTACTGAATTAGAAAAAAATAACAAAATTCATTTGGAAGAACAAAAAGTCAAGAATATCAAAGGAAGTAAAGAAAAAAATATAAAGGAAGGAGGCTTTACAATATCACATCTTAAACTATATTATAAGGCAGTAATTATCAAAACTATCTGGTACTGGATAAGTAAAATAAAATAAGCAAAAAATAATAAGTGGAACAGAGTAGACATATCATCTACAGCAGCAAATAAATATAGTAACCTTATATTTGAAAAGTAAAGACTTTTTGGGGTAAGAATTCATTATTTGGCAAAAATTTTGGGGAAAACTAGAAAGCAGTGTGGCAGAAAGTGGGCATGGATCAATATCTTACACCAAGATAAGGTCAAAATGGATACATGACCTAGTTATAAAGAGAGATATTACCAGAAAATTGGAAGACAATGCAACATACTACTTATCAGACTTATAGAGAGACAATATATGAATAAATGACAGAGAAACATGAGATGTAAAATGGGTAATTTCAATTACATTACATTAAAAAAGATTTTATATAAATAAAAAAATGTAGCCAATATCAGAAGGAAAACAGAAACTTTAGGAAAATAATTATAGACGGTTTCTCAGATAAAGGTCTCATATCTCAAATACACAAAGAACTTTGCCAGATATAAGAATGAGAGTCATTCTGCAATTAATGGTCAAAGAATATGAATAGGCAGTTTTCACATGAAGAAATCAAAACAATTTATAGTCACATAAAATATTTTACATCATCGATTAAAGAAATATCAACCTTTACACCTATCAGATTGGCTAAAATTGAAAGGAAAATTAAAAATGTTTGAGGATCTGTGGGAAAACTGTGACACTCATTGTTGGTAGAATTGTGAACTAATACAGCCCTTTTGGAGAGCAATCTCGAATTATGCCCCCAAAGTTATTAAACTACCTATACCCTTTGATCCAGCAATACCACTACTAGGTTTATTTCTGAAGATGATTAGGAGAAAAGGAAAAGAACCTATATGTTCTAAAATATTTATAGCAGCTCTCTCTTTTTGTGATTTAAAAAAATACTTATTTACTTTTAGTTTACAACATTCAGTTCCACAATCCCTTGAGTTCCAAATTTTCTCCCCTTCCCTCTCTTCCTCCCTATCCTCCATGGTGGCATGTAATCAAATATAGGTTCTCCAAATACCTTCATATTAAACATTGGGGAATGGCTGAACAAGTTGTGGCATATTATTGTGATGGAATGCTGCTATGCTATAAGAAATGATGAGTTCAATGATCCTAGGGAAACACAGGAAGTCTTGCATGAAATAATGAAGAGCAAAATGAGCAGAACCATTCAACAGCATACAAACTCTACTGCAAAGAAGGCAACTCCTATGGACTGGTCACATTGTTTGAATACCACACGTCCAGTTGCCTAGACGACTATTTTATGGAGAACTTACATAAGGCAAGTGTTCATATGGAGGTGAAAAGAAGTGAAACAAAGACACTCAAGTTCTCTCTGAAAACTTTAAAATAGATTGTAGGATATAGGACTGCCCAGCATGGCATGCCCTCATCAAAGAAGCACTGTGCTCTATGAGCAAAGCAGAATTGAAGTGGCTCAAAAAAAAAAAAAAGAGATGCACAGATTTAGAGAATCCAGCCCAAATGTTTCCATGGCCTATTTGTGCCTGACTTGTGGTAGAGTGTTCTGAGTTTCTATTGGTCTGATCAGCCATAGTCAGACACATTGTAATTTGAATCTAACATAGTGATGTCATCTTTCTCTTCTTCAAGAAAGAACAACAACCAACCAATTAACCAACCAACATGACATATATAGAGCATAATTAGGTAATCAATCATAGTAAGGTAGAGGGGGAAGGTTATTTCATAGGGGAAGGTCCTAGCAGTTGGGAGGTGGGTGTGTGGGAACCAGAAAAGGCCTCTTGCATAAGACAGTGAGATTTGATCTTAATCTTGAAGGAAGTTGTTATTCAGTCTTTTTTTCAGTTGTGTATGACTCTTTGTGACTCCATTTGGGGTTTTCTTGGTAAAGATACTGATGGAATTTGCCATTTCCTTCTCCAGCTCATTTTACAGATGAGGAAACTGAGGCAAACAGGGTTAAGTGACTTGCCCAGGGTCACATAGCTAGTATGTGTCTGAGGTCAAATTTGAACTCAAGAAGATGTCTTCCTGGCTCTAGGCTCAGCACTCTATCCATTTCACCACCTAGCTTCTTGAAGGAAGATAGGGAAGCTAAGAAGGGGAGCTGAGAGAGCAGAGAATTCCAGGCATGGGACAAAGCATAAAGTCAGGAAATGGGTCCTCTTCTAGAAGGAAGGACAAACAATAACAAAAATGACAGTAGCAGCAGCAATGCTGGAATGTCTTGTGTGAGAAACAGCAAGTTAGCAAGTGTAACTGAATCATAGATGGTGAGGAGGGGAGTAAAGTATGAGAAGAATTGAAAGGTAGGAAGGGGCCAGGTGGTAAAGAGCTTTAAAATGCTTAAGAGTGGACTTCTTAGATTTCATCTTGGAGACAACAGGGACCCAATGAAGCTCACTTAGCAGTGAGGTGATATGGTTATGCCTACTCTTTAGATAAACCACCTTGGCAGCTGAATGGAGGATTAGGGCCACAATGGTGTATGTAATGGATCTGTAACTTTGGGTAAACCACTTAACCTTTCAGTGCCACCAATGGCTCTTTAAGACTGTGAGTTTCAAAGGAGATACTGATCTCTATTGTTGGATAAAGTAGTGAAATTATAGGTCCTATCAAAAATCTAAATGTTCTGTGGTTTAGAGATAGAAGAAAATGTTAGGGATCCTCTCCTGCTTTTTCATATAGGGAAACAAAGACCCAGCAAGTTTAAATAAATGGTCTAGAGATTTTGCAGGTAGCAAATAACAGATCCTTTTGAAACCAGGTTCTCTGGTTCTAAATCCTGTATTGTTGTCACATTACTCTTGTGGTCCTCATCCTCAATGATATTTTCCTACTCTTGCAGTTTTTTAATCTCCATTAGTTGTGCAATTTCATATTATTTTTCAGTTGTCTGTGGTCCTTGGGCTACAAGTTCTGCACCAAGCTATGCCTTTCTGCTTTTATCTACCGCCCCATTCTGTTACTCAGAGTTCAGCAGGATACCTGCTTTTGTAAAGTCACAGTTTACATAAAGTACAAGACTTGCCATATGACTGGGGATCAAAAACCTTTTACACTGCCAGAAATTATAATGGGACAGATGCTTAGTGTTAATGCTATTTTCCTCAATTCAAGTCCCCCTGGAGGCAAATTTTCCCTTTGCCTAATCAATATTAATAGCCAAACAGAACACATTTGCTGTAAAGGCAATATGGGGAATGTAGAAATTTAGTTAGAAAGAGAGCAGTTTTTGTATATAAGGAAACAATTGGAGCCCTAAATGTGCCATATGCTTACTAAAATACTCAATTTGTTTCACAAGTTGCACCAAAGAATAGATAAAAGAGCTTTTCATGTCGGATCCCTTTTATCCCATCGAGATAAATTGGCCCACTTTATTCTTTGTTCACTTACAAGCCTTTTAGAAGCAGCAGGCTAACTCCAACCTGCCCAAGTTTCACCCTGAAGATCTCATACCGACTTAAACATCAAGAAAGTGCTGAATGACTAAGGGCAACGTAGTCTAACAGCAAATCTGCCAAGGATCTTTCTACAATAAGAAATGATAAAATAGCAATAAACTCAATACCATCTGGAAGGAAAGGAAAAATATGTCATTTCTTTTACAAGGCAGTCACTAAGCTGGTACCATTCAAATAACACAATGAACTATCATAATATTTGCAGCCTGATTCAAAGTGAAGAAAGACATAGAGGATATTAAATTGAATAATAAGGAGATGCCTGATAGGGTGGGAGGATGCCCCATTTGGTGAACTTTTGTGGTATTTTGTGGAGGCCTCTTTGCAAAGATACTAGAGTAATTTGCCATTTCCTTCTCCAGTTCATTTTACAGATGAGGAAATTGAGGCAAACAGGGTGAAACTACTTGCCCAGGGTCACATAGCTAATAACTGTAGCAGGTGGTACAGTGGAGAGAGTTCTGGGCCTGAGGTAATTTAATTTTGTTTGCCTTAGTTTCCTTACATGAAAAATGATCTGGAGAAGGAAATGACAAACCACTCCAGTTTCCTTGCCAAAAAAATCCCAAATGGGGTCATAAAGAGTCAAATATGACTAAAACAAATGAGCAACAACCTTCAAAGAACTAAGAATTTTAGAATTTGAGGGGATCTCAAATGCTGACAAATCCAGTCAATAAGCAAGAATGAACCACAATGCCTTTAACAACAAACATGACAAGAGGCTATACAATTTTTGCTTGAAGACATTTACTGAGGAGAAACCAACTGTAGCCCAAGTCAAACAATTCCACTTTTTAAAATAACTCTAATTAAAGTAAATCTTTCCTTAGAGCAAGCTTCAATTTGTCTCTTTGTGCCTTCCTCTTATTGTCCCATGTTCTGTCCTATGAGGACAAGCAGAATTAGTCTAATCCCTCTTCCATATGCCATTCCTTCAAATACTAAATAATATCTACAATGAACTCTTCTAAGGCATCTTCTTCTGGTTATATATGTCCAGTTCCTTCAACCAATACTCATATGGAGTGATTTTGAAGCCTCACATCATCCTGCTTTCCTTTTTCAGCTGCTCTCCAGCTTATCAGTGACTCCTAAAATGCTGTGGTTTGGGGAGGATATATTCTCATTTAGGACAGTCAAGAAAAAAAATGTGCTCATATTTGGGCTAGAGAATGAAGCCTCTATATGCCTAGTGATGCCATTGACCATAAACACATTTGAATTTCTTCCAGGAGGTTATTGTTATTGTTGCTTTTCTTCTTCTTTCATTTTTGAAGAAGACCACTTCATAGGTGGTATCTTGACTTCTGAGTAAATTGGATTTAAGTGAGTCAGAGCTAAGCAAAGTCATCAATTTCAGTCTCTCCTCCAGAGTTATCAAAGTACGGGAGCAAGACAAAAGTCAAGATGACTAGAAATGGCCCAGGATGCAGTGGATGACCTTGGCCTTTCTAAATTAAGGTCTTTTCAAGCAACACCCATTCAATGATTATGGGTTAGGTAAGAATTGAGAGAAAAGATAAACTTCAAGGAGTCAGCCTTCTTGGAATCTTCAAAGTCCCTTTCAGTGAAGTCTTCCTCATCAGAGATTATGTACCCATCTTGGATTGGGACCACTATTCTGTAAAGGATGCCTCTGATATACAAGGACTATATTGGTTACATCTTCTTAATTATCATGAAAATGGCAAATGGGAAGAAAAATCAATATCTCTCATTTATCAAGTTATATTCATTTTTCTGCTTTTGAAGTATAGATCTCTTCCTTGCATCTTCTTTCAGATTTAGATTTCCATTGGATGACAGTTAAATCAGGATAGCAGAAAGCTATCATCTGTCAGACTCCAGACAAGTCCCCCATCATCTGCTGCTGGGGAATACAGATTAGAGAGTTGATTAAGACAGCTAGGTTACACAGTGGGTAGAAGGCTGGGCCAAGAGTCAGAAAGACTTGAGTTCAAATCTAGCCTCAGGCACTTCCTAGCTGTTTTCTCCACTATAAAATGGGGATAATGATAGTACCTACCTCACAGGGTTATTGTGAGGATCAGAGATAATTAATATTTATAAAGTACTTGGCACAATGCTTGCACATTTTGGCATTTGATAAATGCTTGCTCCCCACTCCTCTCTTCTTAAGAATCAGAAATGTTAAAGTGGGAAAAAATTCTAAGCTTGTGTGTCAGAGATTGGGATAGGAGCTGAACCTAAGAGTTCATTAGTACAAGAAACTCCCACATTAAAAAAAGTCCTTTTACCAATGCAGGTTGGCACCTCCCTTCAAAGGTAGAAAGTTAGCTGGAACAGAATCTTTCCGTGTCTTTCCCTAATGTCAAACAGCCAATATATGTCAGAGGTAGTACTTAAACCCAGTTTCCTGACCTCAAGTCCAAGTTTCTGGTATGCTGGGCTGCCTCTTCTTTTATGCTATCTTTTCTCAAAATTCCTTATTTAAGCTTTAAACACTGGTCTTTTGTCAGTTCAATAATAGGAAGGAGCGTTGCCCATAATTCCTCAGGAAATAGAAGTGAGAAGGGTATGTTGAGGGTGAGAGTGAGGGCTAGCTAACGTTTTGAGGGAGTGAAGATTGAAAGGATCAGGATCTAAGATCACCCCTCTCTTTTTACTCCTCTCTTCTTTTTCCTATTAGGGGATAACCCTGTTTTCCAGAGCTAGGTGGCTGCAAGCAAGCTGTGCCCTGAGCTTGGTATAACAACAATCCTTTGTGCTCACCCTCTGGATAAACACTGCTACAACTGAATCACAGAATTGAAGATACCTGAGCTTGGGCAAGCACCAAAAGACCCAGACAGAAGCCCTGCTATGGACTTTTTGTCGTTAGACAACTTTGCCTCACTGTTGCTGTTAGGCCTTACCACTGTTGCTACACTCTACTACTAGATTCTTTGTCTAGACACAAATATATAAATCAAGGTTTAGCCCAACTGCCCTGGGTGTCCTACTAGAGGAGTCACAGTCATATGTGTTTAATTTCTCTCTTCTGATAGAATAAAGAAAGCTTTTTGCTTATGGAGTTAACTCTGGTAATAAATAACCAAACAGTTTTGCAACCTCTGCCCCAAGTGTGTCTCTTGTATACAAAATATTGTTGGGTTCTGCTTCTCAATCCATACTGCTATCCATTTCTATTTTATGAGTTAGCTCATCCCATTTCCATTCACAATGGGGTCACTAACTGTTCATTTACTTGCATCCCGTTTCTCTCTCTCTCCCCCCTCTCTTTCTGTCTCTCTCTCTCTTATCCTGTCCTCCTCAAAAATCTGTCTTACTTCTAACCACTGCCTCCCCTAATTCACCCTTACTCTTTCCACTTCCTCCCACCCCATATTTCTTATCCCCTTCCCCTGCTGTCTTTGTATTGGGTAAGATAGATTTCTATGCATAACTGAGTGTGTATATATATTCTTCCCTCTCTAAATTTATTCCTGAGAGTGGGGTTCAATCATTGCCCACACCTCATTTTCCTCTCCACTATTCCTTGTGCACCCCTTTTATATAAGAAAATTTACCCCATTCTACCTCTTCCTTCCCCCTTTTCCCAGTACATCCCTCCTTTTCATCCCTATATTCTTTTTTTTTTGGAGATCATCTCAACATATTTGACTCACACCCATGCCTTCTATCTATACAGACTCCTCCTAACTGCCCTAATAATGATAAAGTTCTTGGTAGTTACATGAATCAGTTTGTCATACACGATTGTAAACAGTTTAACTCAATCGAGTCCTTTGTGGTTACTCTTTCATGTTTACCTTTTTATGCTTTTCTTGAGTTTTCTGTTTGAACGTCAAATTTTCTCTTTTGCTCTCGTCTTTTAAAGTCCTCTATTTTGTTAAATATCGATTTTTTCCCCATGAAGGATTATATATATATATATATATATATATATATATATATATATATATATTCTGGGTAGATAATTCTTGGTTGTAATCTGAGCACCTTTGCCCTCCAGAATATTGTTACAAACTCTCTGTTCCTTTAACATGGAAGCTGCTAAATCTTGTGTGATCCTGACTGTGGCTTTATAATATTTGAATTATTTTTTTTCTGATTGCTTGCAATATTCTCCTTGACTTGAGAGCTCTGCTTACAAATTTGATATAATATTCCTGGAAGTGTTCATTTTGAGATCTCCTTCAGGAGGTGATTGGTAGATTCTTTCAATTTCCATTTTCCCCTCTGGTTCCTAGATGTTGGGACAGTATTCCTTGAAAATTTCTTGAAATATGATGTCTAGGCTCTTTTTTTCTTTTTAAAATTATAACTTTATTGAAATCTCTTGTCTCCTGGTCTGCACTCTGGTCTTTACCAATAAGGTCCCCTGCTCCCCTGCAACCATAAGTACCAGGACTCCTCTTAGTCTTGGAACTGTGACTATGTTGCCTGATCTCCTGAAGCCATAAATACTAGTGCTTCTCTTAGTGCTGGAACTGTGACCAAAGTGTGACCAATCACAAGTGCTCCTCTTTACCCTTGAACTTTGACACAGAACTTTTTATGGGCAATAGAGCAGCCAATCCATGCCAGATAAACCAAGTGCCAGCAAAGGGTTCCTTATAATCTCTTTCTGACCAGTTTTCCAAGTCCCCGATCATGTCTGGGCTGAGAGATCTTGAAGTTGCTGCTGCTGTCATGGCTGCCTCCAAGGTCTACCATGATGCTCCTGCTATGCTTTGGGGCATCTCCTGTGGACCCTCTAGACTGGAAAAAAATGTCCCCTGCTGTCTTTTTGTTGGCTCTGTTGCTCCAAAATTTGGCTTGAGGTGTTATTTTAAAGTTGTTTGAAGTGGAACATTGGGTGAGTTCATTAACTGCGTCACAGCCTGTACTCTACCTTCTGGGCTCCCTTATCTTTTTATCTTTTGAAGACCCTCTGGGAGAGGGAAATTTATTACTTCCTGAGGTAGCCCATCCCACATTTGGACAGTTCTAAGTTTCAGGAAATTGCATTTTAAAGGAACTATAATTTTGGTATGATACAGTATGTTGTAGTGACTACAGAAAGCTGACCTTACAGTCAGGAGTTCCTGAGTTCAAATCCTGATTCTGACATATACTGACTATGTGACCCAAGGTAAATTACTCAACCTCTAATAGCCCCAGACAATTCTCTAAGATGAATATTACAGAGCAGGTACACTGTTCCAAATTAGTAGAGAGTTTTTTCTCACCAGTAGTTAACTACTTATACTATTGAAATCATAAGGGGCAGCTAGGTGGTACAGTGAATAGAGCATCTGCCCAGGAGTCAGGAGGACCTGAGTTCAAATCCAGCCTCAGACACTTAACACTTACTAGCCATGTGACCTTGGGCATGTCACTTAACCCCAATTGCCCTGTCCTCCCCCCTCCAAAAAAAAAGTAGAAATCACAAATCTTGTCTAAATTAACAAAAGTTTTGATAATTATAAGAAAAATAACAACTTGATAATGACTGTAAGAAAACATACTTTAATAATTATGACTTTTGACAATAAAACTAATATTTTACATAGCTAAAATATTAAATGGGATTGCCAAAAAAGTACATATAAGGTAGCCTAGTATGACCAAAGGCAATAAACAGGAAACATTTCTACTCACTAATATTTGAATAGACTGTCAGAACTATGTCTATAGAATTTTTTCTTACTCATAATTATGATAACTATAAACATAAAATTTTCATTCCATCAGTACTTAGTATGACTTATCAGAAACACTGTTCTTACCTATATTTATATCTACATAAGCATATATATAAATATACATACATACATACATAGATATGTATGTATATGTGATAGCATTTATTATTGCTTACTATGTAGAAGGTAATGTGATAAGTAGTGGGATACAAAAGCAAGAAATACAGTGCCTTGGGGGACAAGTACATGGCACAATGAATAGAGCACCGGCCCTGGAGTCAGGAGGATCTGAATTCAAATGTGGCTCAGACACTTAACACTTACTAGCCATGTGACCTTGGGCAAGTCACTTAACCCCAACTGCCCTGCCTTTCCCCCTCCAAAAAGCAAAAAAAAAAAAAAGAATAATGAGCATTTATTGCTTTAAACCTGACAAGAAACTCTGTATGCAAAAAGTACTCTGTACTTTTTTTTGTCTCCAAAAATATATAATTCTTCTCACAACTGAGAAGAAAATTACAGCAAAAAAAGAAAATAAATGAAAATTATGAAATGTAGGAAGGAAAGCTAAAGGAATTTAATTTTAATCTTATCACATATGGAAAACTGGGAGAATAGATAGAGGACTTCATTAAAGTAAGAAAAAACTGGAATATTCCCTATGAGTATCCTACCAATAAAAAAATGACTACATCCTCTATGCCACACATTTATATATCAATCAGTAACAGATTACAAAAGGACAGAAGCAAAACTAGAAGCAGTATCAATAGTGATGTAATCAGACTTGTGACTGTTCAGATAGGCACTTCGTAATGTAACTTACAACTGCATATAGCCTTTGCCCAAACATGATTCATAAGAAAAAGCCTATCAAAATGCCTCAAATTCCACTTTAAAAAACTCTAGCAGATAAAGAAAGCCTAAATCTCCTCTGATCTGCAACCCACCACTCCTATTTCTGTACCCAGGGAAAAGGAATAACAATTGTAATACCTCTTATGTGACATATATTTGAAATGCCTGAAGACACCTATCATATCTTCGTAGATCTTACCTTCTCCAATCTAAATATTCTGATTGTCAATTGATTTTCATATAGAAGTAATTCATACTATGTGAATGACAGAAAAAGAGACAATGGTAGAGGCTAATGGCTGCTTACCCTGTCAACAGCCAAGAGGATAACAGAGATTGAACTATGTCTCCTTCTGAATTTTCCAGGTGATAGCCTGTCCTATTTCTTTCAGTTTTCTAGGTGACCTGTTCTTCAGTTATGGGATGGAAAAGGGAAGTCACTCTACTTTCTCACAGGATAAATTCATTATTTGACCTGGTAAAAACTTCGAGGTCCAAACTTACTCTAGTGCTAACATCTGGCTTGCACTTAGGCAAGCATGTTGCCTAGTGTCCTAGCTTTCAATAGTATATCTCTAGAAGGGTTGGTACCCTTTTAAATCTCCCCATCAATAGCAAATCTCCACCTATGAGGCTACCTTTACTCTGTCCTCTTTCTTTTTTTTCCAAATGCTTTATTAACTTCTGATTTACATCATTCATTTCCATCAGATTTTGAGTTACACATTTTCTCCCCGTTTTTCCCCTACCCACCTCCACAAAATAGCAGTCCAACAGGATATCCACTCCTCCAATCCGCTCTCTCCCATATTTTCTCCCATACCCCTTTCGACTTTTCCAGTGGATCTCTATGCCTGAGTGCCTGTATATCTTATTTCCCAGTTACATGTAAAATAATATTAATAATAGTATGTATGTATGTGTGTATATATATACATTTGATTTTAAAGCTTTGAATTCCAGATTCATTCCCTTCCTCCCTTGTCACCTACCCTTACTGGGAAGATAAGCAATTCAATATAGGTTGTACATGTGTAGCTATGCAAAACATTTCCACAGTGGATATATTGTAAAAGACTGACTATATTTCCCTCCATCCTATCCCGGCCCCCCCACTTGTTCTAGTCTCTACTTTGATCCTGTCCCTTTTCAAAAGTGGGTGCTTCTAACTTCCCTCCCCCCCAGCCTGCCCTCCCTTCCATCATCCCCCCCTCTCATCTCCTTCCCCACTATTCTCCTGTAGGATGATACTCTATTTAATGTGTATGCCATTCCTTCCCTAAGCCAAATTCAATGAGAATAAGGTTGACCTAGTCCCTTTTGTCTTCCTGTTCTTCCCCTCCATTGTGACCATTTTCCCTTGCCTCTTCTATATGAGATAGTTTACCCCATTCTGTCTCTCCTCTCATTATATTCCTCTCTCACCTCTTAATTTCACCTTTTAAGTATCATCCCTTCCTATTAAATTGGTCCTGTGCCCTCTATCTATGTATACCTGTAAACATATATACACATTCATATATATATATATATTCATACGTCCATATACCCTCCTATATAGACATATATATGTATGTGTGTATATATGTATATGTATATGTATATATATATACACACACATTTCTATTCCCTTCAACTATTCTCATACTGAGAAAAGTTTCATAAGTTACAATTATCATTTTTCCATGTAGGGATGTAAATAGTTCAACTTTGATAAGTTCCTTAGGATTTCTTTTCCCTGTTTACCTTCTCAATGCTTCTTTTGCTTCTTGTATCTGAATGTCAAATTTCTATTCAACTCTGTTTTTTTCATCAACAAAGCTTGAAAGTCCTTTATCCCACTGAATGACCATATTTTCCCCTGAAATATGATACTCAGTTTTTCTGGGTAGGTGATTCTTGGTTTTAATCCCAGCTCCTTTGACCTCCGGAATATCATATTCTAAGCCCCTTGATCCCTCAGTGTAGAAGCTGCCAGATCCTGTGTTAAGTGTCTACTTTTGAAGAACTTACATTCTATTGTGGGAAGATAACAGATAAAAAGAAATTAGAAAATGAATGGGAGCAGAGGTGTTCTGGAATAATCTCTAACTGGTTACAAGCTGATTGTTAAATTTTCAATATGAGCACTTCTACCTCAGAAATCAGCAAATGCTATAAGGCAGGGCTTGGTTTGTTATTTTGTTGATTGTCTAGACTTAAGAAAGTGATGAAGAAAATGTTAATAATGCAGATTAAGCTTAAAAATACATGTGAGTACAGTTTTTCCCCTAGAGAGCCAATTGTTGAACATTTAGCACCTTACCATTGGGTAAGGATAATGTAATAGGTGAGGCCAAGCATTCTGGAGAGAGTCCAGGAGTGAGGAAAGTGCATCAAATATATACCTGTGTGTATCTATGTATGTATATTATATATAATACATTAATAATATGTTAATATATAATAATGTATATAAATATGGCTTTTATTTCTTAAAATTAGAATTGCCACTTATGTCATTGATAAATCTTGTCTCAGACTTCTGGTTATTCATTTTCAAGGAAAATAGCCAGTTTAGGTGAAACCTATGTGTTTCATGCTCTTTATATACTTGCCTGAAGAGTCCATGTCCTAGCCATTTCTGATCTTTGGATGCTCTTTAAAAAAATAACTTATTTCTATGTAGTGCTCTATGGTTTACAAAATGCTGTGCTTACAAAAAAACAGTGCAAGAATTGTGAGTTTCATCTTACTGATGAGGAAGCTGAGGCTTAAAGTGAAGTTGATTTGCTCCTTAGTCATATGGGTTATTACTATGATGTGACTTCAAACTCAGTCATCTTTCCACTATTTTCTTGCTCTTAAGGTGATAACATGTTTTTTTTATGAAAAAGCTGAGGAAAAACAAATGTTTTCACTATTAAAGGAAATGTTTAGAAACTTGGTATGTCCATATTCTCAAGGGACCTTGAGCTCTGAGTATGTGTGTGCAACTAAGAATGAAGAAGTGGTTTCTCTTTTCTTCTTTAAAAAATGAAGTAAAGAAATAGAATGAATAGTATACTTAGTGAGATAGTAATTTATATCACAGAGGGGCTAGGGACAAAAGTTATTAATAGTAGTAAAGTAGTTTTCTTCTATTAGCAATACCTTTCTTTTTTTCCTTCTCCTTCCAAGGTAACATACAATAGGTTGTCTTAATAATGCTCTCCTTGTTTTATTTTTTTATGCTTTTGGCTAAATAATTTCTTATAATCAACATTCTGCATGTCCCTTTATATTAAAAAAAGTCTGTACCCTTTCTTTTTTTCCCCTGTTTTCTTTCATGACTCTACATCTTATGGTGCCTTTTGAGATAAACATAATAAGGACCAATGGAATAAACATTACATCAGTTTTTAGTCTTTCAATGAGTTCCTCTATTATGCTTTTTAATCTTCAAATCTGCTTCATATAAATTTAGTATAGCTGTTCTCTGTTCATATTCTCATCTTAGTTTGGTAATCTTAGTTTGGTAGCTGTTAGTAAACTACCCGAAGTAAAAATCTACTTTAGTGTATTTATATTTTTCTTGAGGAAAAATTAGGATTAGAATCAATTCTATAAAGTTATATAGACTTTATATGGAAGATGGAAATGGACATAAAGCATTGAATCAATATAATGAGAATTGAAAGAAAGCTTAGAGATTATCAGGCCCAATCTATAATCATACCCAAGCATCCTCTTTATAACATCCTTGGCACTTAATCATCTAATGTGTTTGCTAACTGTTCCAATGATGGGAAACTCATTACCAGCCCAGTCAGATCATTACATTTTAAAAGAAATTGTTTGTAAAAAAAGTCTTTTTTTCTTGTTTTGGGTCAAGATTTACATTTGTCTAAAATTTACAGAAGTCTAAACCTTCTTTCATTTGACAATTATTTAAAATATTTGAAGATAATTTATATATCCTTCTTGAGTCTTCTTTTCACTAGTCTAAACATAAAGTTCTGCATGTGATATTTTTAAAAAATCTCCTACCAGCATGATTTATTTTCTGCATACTACCATTTCTTTAGTGATGTTATGAATTGGTTCTTTGTCACTGATTTAGACTAAGATCTATACATCTGATTCTGATAGAGAAGCTCAGTTCCCTGTTACTGGTGATGGGTTCCTGTCATTGCACAACACAGATGTGTTTATGTCTCTTCAGGAATCCAACATTCTAGTATTTTCAGATGTGATCCATAAAACCAAGTCCTATTCTATGAGAACATTCACACAGCTCTAATTTCATTTCTCATATTCTTCTTCATATCAAAAAACCATAAACTCTAAAGAAAATTTGAAAACTTCCTGTTTATATAGCCTCAGACTTTTACTAGCTGTGTGACCATGGGCAAGTCACTTAATTGCTGTTTGCCTCAGTTTTCTTGGCTATAAAATGGGGATAACAACACCTTACAAGGTTGTTGTGAGGATAGAACAAGATACTATTAGAATGTTTAGCACAGTACCTGGAATATAGTAGGTGCTGTATAAATGCTTATTCTTTTCTCCTTCCCTCTCCCTTATACTGTACTGCCTCTAAAAGAGACTGGTGTTTGTGGATAGCATACTTCTTTGGGCATTATAGCATTTATCTGCTGTTTTTTCCTGTGGTTGTGTTCTGTGGCATCAGCATACCTGCCAGTAAATTCCCAAACTGTCCTTAAGTAGAATCGAATGGAGCGTGGGAAGATGTTGGGGACCACAATCTCTTTTCTTAGATATCATTTCTCCCTTGATAATAGACTTTGAAGTTCAAAGGGCCTCATCATCCTCAAAGGGCTTCATCAGCAGGCAAACCAAAATACTTTTGTAGTAGGACAGAACCTGATCTTGACCATGAGCCATGAATGAGCCAAATGGAACCAACACCGCTAAAACTTCAATTCAGTAAGCATTGATTAAGAATCTCCTGTGTGCAAGGTACTGTGAATAGAGACTACACCTGTGATTTCCTTAGTATGGGGAACTTCTGGGTGAGGAAACTCCCTCCACAAATATAGGTGAGTACCTTCTCTCCAACTTGTAGCCCTAGAGAGTTGCCTGGAACACTGAGAGTTTGAGCAACTTGGTCAGGGTCACACAATATGTTACAAAGGTGCATCTTCCTGGTTTTGAGGCAAGCTCTCTACCCACTGGGCCACATTGACTTTTAGCATTGGGGTCAGCAGAAGACAAAAATTAAAACAGTCCACAGATTTGTGATTCAATATGTAAGCAGTGTATTCAGAGTACTCACATAAATGAAATCACTATCTGGTACTAAAACAGAGTGGACATTTTCAGACATTTCCTCATTGACTAATATTAAAAAAGAATCATGTGCTTCACTTTCTCATTGTAAAAATTATATGTATGTACTTTCACCCAGTTCGAGGACCACACTCCTCATCCTATGCTGGTGACCTGAATCAGAGAGAAAGCAAAGAAGTGTCTCTGGAGACTGATATAAGACCTTCTGGTAATATTGGGCCTCCCAAAAGTCTTAGTCCAGTCTTATGCTTCAGTAGCTTAAATGAGATGTTTTTAAAGTGCTTGATACAGTTCCTGGAACATAGTAGGTGCTACATAAATGCTTATTTCCTCCCCCTACCTCCTCCCCTTTATCTACCTCTATTTATCTTCCGTCCCCTACCTCTCTTCTCAAATAGGTTCTTGTGGAAAAAAAAACCCTTCTATATTATTATAACATATATCTGCTGACTCTTTCTTTGGTTCTAAGCTTTATTAAGGGGCAGGTATGTGGTACCTGATAGGTGATAGAGTACCTGAACTGGAGTCAGGAAGAATAGTCTTCCTAAGTTCAAATATGACCTCACACACTTACTAGCTGTATGATCCTGGGCAATTCACTGAACCCTGTCTCAGTTTCCAAATCTGTAAAATGAGCTGGAGAAGGAAATAGCAAGTATCTTTGTCATGAAGAGTCAGGCAAAACTGAAAAATGACTGAACAACAACACAAAAACACTAACTACTTAAAACTAGACTAAAAATTTTGGAATACTGTTTTGGAGCAGGGAAGACGTTTTAAAATAGCTGGTAGAATAATGAAGTGAAGATCTTCAGATTAGATTTGGCCCAAGTTCTCTCTACCTCATTCTTAAATAATTTCTTTTTTTCTACCCCCTGACTAATATATTGTTGTGGATCCTATACCTATAGTTTTAACATGAACTTGGAATATAAAGTGTTTATCAAAACTTTCTGAAGATCCCTGTGGTCAAGTTCAGTAAAGGAGACTATTCTTTTTGGATAAGGTGCATTGATGATTTCTAAGTTGTTAGTTATTCCACAGGTTCTTTCATTTGCTATCTTCCTGGGAAAATCCTTCTTAATGGCATTGATGAAAAAGGATGAAACTCTTTTTGTTCAAATGCTCGGAAGTAAGTACTGTTGCCTTTGATGGACATTGTTGGAACCTTTAAGAAAATAGAACACTCAAGTCAAAGGCAAGCTATATCCTCCTGGTCACTGCTCCTCTGCCTGGGCACTGAACATTTATGTTTGTGCTATAGCTTTTGGTGTTGCAATTATTGTAGCTATCACCATTTATTTAGCATTCAAATAACCCTTCATCTTGTAGTTGCAAAGTGGTTCAAATCATTTATTATTATTGGTTTATAGACCTTTTACAGAAAGTCACTGAACCCTAATGACTAATGAGAGACTCCTGAAACTCTCTCACTCCTCTGGCATCTCATTTGTTTGAAGAAGAAAGGGTTTGCATTTATATCCACACTAGAAAAAAAAATCCCAAAACAGAAGTGAAGAATTGATGGCTTCAAATCACAGTGGCAAATGGCCTCAGGACATGGTAACTAGACATTGGTAGACCAGGGTATCCACTGACTTGCCTATTCTGGGGTCAGAAGGAATCGTGGGTAAAATGTCTTCTAAAGATGAAGTATGCAATATATACCTTGTTTCTTTGGAATTTAAGTCTCAGAAGGAAAAGCAAAGTATAATGCAAGCCAATATCTAGCTGAGAGTGATGAATGGGGCATCATGTCCTTTGTCTAAAAAAGAACTAATGATCATGTCAGTTCCATTGAATTTAGTTTTCATCCTGTTTTTAGATTTTTATTCTTCCACATATCAAGTCAATATAAGTTGTATGAAGGAACCAAGCCTTCAGGGTGGCAAAGAAGTAACATAGTTGTGAAAGTTTGGAGAAATAGCCAGTCATTGAATACTTTGTTTCTGGCTTTGACAATATAATTTCCTATCCGTTTGGTAATAAGTTCATTGAATAATCTTTTCTGGGGTCACTGGATATTGGAAAGTAAATACAACTCCTATGAGAATGGGGTCATGAGCTATTTTAATAAATTATGACTTTATAGAAAATTTCTATATTGGAAATTTTTTTTTCTGGAGTGAGAGATCTGGGGACCTTTCATCACTGCCTAACCAATCAACATTGTGATAGCTTATCTATTCAACATGAAGTTTTTCTCCCATATACTCTTGTCTTCTTAAGTTCTCAAAAGGACGTCTTTAGAATATAGAAATCAAAGAATATAGAAATTGTAGTGAAAGTATAAAGGACTGAAGCAATGGAAAATGAATCCGGGATCAAAAACTTAGATTTGAAAGGAGATCATCTGATGTACGCTCCACACCCATTCTTTCCATTTTGTAGAGGAAAAAATTAAGGCATATAAAATTGAAGTCATTTGCCCAAGGCAAGACAGGTAATAAGTGGAGCACTGGAATGGAGACCTATATCTTGAATCTATTCTAGTATTTTTTATCTAGTATTCCAAGTTTCTTCTTTAGGGTTGCTATTTTCCCATGACCAGCCATATGTTGGAGTCATCTCATTTGGGCTTGAGAAAACCAATTGTTAAATTTTCAGTGGGAGCCTTTATATCTTAGAAATTGGCAAAGACCACAGTTCAAGGTTTTATTTATTGTTTTATTGATAGATTATACTTAAGAATGTGGCAGAGAATTGTTTATAATACAGATTAAATTAATAAATGTGTCATGTGTACATTTTCTTTGGAAAGTCAGTTATTAAATATTTACCCCTCAAATTCTTAAACACGTAAGAACTTTAGGGAGAAGGAAAGTCAAGTTTTGCTAGGGAAAAAAGAAACCTTAAAATCTTAGATCTGTGGGAGAAGAGGAAGTATCTACGAATAAATCTGAGTCTGAGTCCAAATCAATAAATCCAAACAAATCAGATGAAGCTTCAACCACTGAGTATAGAACTTTAGCCCCCATAAGCAACTGTGGCTCAGCTTCTTACATTGACTTATTTTGTAGATAATTCTAATTCAAAGGGATGAGGTTGGGGAATTGAAAAGATCTGACAGATTCTTCCTTCTTCCAAGCCACACTCCCATTAATGCCAATGGCAAAAATTTTGCAAAAAGTTTTTGTTTGGTTTGTGTTTTACTAATCTTGTATAAAGATGGGATAGATACCATAGCAATTTTGTGTGAGACTGACACATTCAGTGAAGGTAGAGCTTATGAGCTTAGAATTTTTGAAGACTGAGACATTCATTTCCAAAACTATTTTTTAAATTTTGTCCCCAAGGCATAAATTTAAGCAAGTATGAGAAATGCTTATTGCAATTTCTTTATAAAACTTGTCCTACAAGTTCAGATATGACTTACGTATCTATTAAACTGCAGGTAGTCTTTTCAATAGACCTGTAATATCTCAGAGCTGTAAAAGAGCTGGCGATTCTCTTTTTTTTATTTTTGGTGATTGTATCAGTGTAGGGAACTCCCAGTATGGAAACTGCCTTGCAGTTTTAGAGAAATGAAAATTTCTCTAAAAAAGAAATTTTAGAGAAATGAAAAGTTAAGTGACTTTTCCATTGTCACACACTTAGTCTGTGCCAAAGGTAGGATTTGAAACCAGATCCTTCTGTCTCTAAGGCTGGCCTTATCTTTCTGCTTTGAGTTTAACCCAGTATCTGAGTAGATATCATTTCTTACAATATCCCTACAAGTTTCATCAAGCCTCGACTAGAAGACATTCAGCGTTGGGAACTAAAGACTTTTTGAGACAGTCCATTGCACACTTAGAGATTTTGAATTGTTCAGAAATAAGTACTACTATTACTAATCATAAAACTATAATAACAGTAATACCCTCACAATTATATTATTTCTTGAGGATGAAGAAAGCATTTTCTTCACAGTCACCAAATTTTAACCTTTTGAAAGTAGATTAGATTAGATTAGATTGTCTTTTGTGTCTGTAAGAAAAACTGATTATTTAAGCAGGTAAATATATTTACCTGAGATGAGTTTTTTTTATGCAGAAAAACCCCCAGGACTTTTGAAACTGGAAATTCAGTTATATTTCATGACAAAAATCATTGTCTGGCATTAGCTGGTCAGATTACTTGGAAAGCCTTAAATTCAGAGAACTTTTATATTTTCACTATGAACCTTGAAAAATCCTTGCTTCAGTAGTTAAAGACATTACCCTGTGGTATTTATCACAGCTCCTTTTATGTGTTACCAAAGTTTTTAGGATAGTGTTTCTAGATTTGACATTTAAGAGTTGGAGTCTTTCTCATTTAGAACTGATCTTTTTCATATAAAAAAAGCAAGGCTTTTGAAGGAGAAAATTCAGTTATATTTTATGATAAAATCACTGTTGTCTGTCACCAACCAGTCAGGTTACTTAGAGAGTCTTAAATCTCGAGTATTTCTATATTTATATTTTCATTCTGATCCTTGGAAACCAGCTTCTATGGTTAAGATTATTTTTTGTCTGATATTTATCACAGCTTCTTTGATGTGAGTTATAGCAGCAAAGTGATTGGGTTTGTAGATTTGACATTTAAGAGCTGGCATCTTTCAGGTTCAGAGGCTGCCTACAAGGTAGTTTACTCCTCTTTCCCCACCCATCCTGCTAGAGAGTTTAACTAGTTAATGAGTAGATTTTCACTACAAACCTCTTCTATGGTAAGATGATTCATGTTAAATATCAGCCGACATGGTGAAGGGGGTGATCTTACTTAGGGTAAATGTTACAAGCTTTGCCTGTGGCTAATTCAGCAGTCTTTCAAGGTTTAGTGCCTATCCCTCACCTTTCACAGCGGCACAGTAGATAGAATGCTGGACCTGGATTCAGGAATACCTGAGTTCTGATGTGGTCTCAGGCATTTACTACAGTAGGTGTGTGAATTACAACCATGGGTAAATCACTTAACCTCTATTTGCCTCAGTTTCCTCAGCTGTATAATGTAATAGCACCTACCTCACAGTATTGTTGTGAGAATTAAATGAGATAGTATCTGAAAAAAGTGCTTATTGCAGTGCCTGGCACATAGTAGGCACTACATAAATGCTTATTCTTTCCTGCCCCTGCATTCCCCTGTTTACAAGGTCTTGCCTCCGAACTGTAGCTCACAGTGGTCTGTGACAATCCAACTTCTTGATCACCCTTTCTGATCACCCTTATTAAACTTTGTCTATTCTCAATTCCTTTGTGAATTTCAACAACATTGGTTGCAGTTGCATAGCCTGAGGGCTTGCACAATGCCAAGTGCTCCTGCTTTGTGTTTAGAACCAAGGCTGCAGTGAAGCTGTGCAATGTAACATGGGCATGTGCTGCCAGAAACACCTTGCATTCATTGTGTGTTTGATTTTTAATTATTTTTTGGTTGTTGCACGTTGAGAAACCTTTCACTGTTGCCAAATATTTTGCATCCCCATATGTAGCTATGACCCATAATTTAAGGAGCATACTTTCCTTGGGTAGGCACATGTCTAATCTATTTGGGGAGTAGATTTCAAAGACTTAATGGGACCTGGATGTCTATGATCTGTTGATTTAAGTCTCCTGCCCTGGATACAAGATCAATCCCATAGGCACAGAGAAGTACAGAGATCAACTGTACCAAATATTGGGTTACTAAGACAGAAAAGCTGGTTGACTGGAAGAAAGTAGTCAATCTATCGTTCTGTCTTTGTCGAGGGAAAGGGCAGAAAGGCATCAAGAGATTAAAGCAGAAGGAAAAAAAGAAAAATGATATTTAAAAATAATGATGATAGCTCACATTTATATAGAAATTTAGGGTTTATAAAACATATTCTTCTTATAGCAGCTCTCTTTGTGGTGGCAAAGCAGGGATGCCCATCAATTGGGGAATACTGAGCAAGTTGTGGTATGTGATTGTGATGGAATGCTACTGTGCTTGATGGTCTTAGAAAAGCAAGGATAGACTAGAATGAACTAATGAAGAGTGAAATGAGCAGAACTGAGAGAATGGTGTATATAGTAACAGCAATATTGTTTGAAGCACAACTTTAAGTGAGTGTCATTTTGACTATTACAAATTCCCAAATGAACTACAAAGGACATATGAAGACACTATCTGCATTCAGAGAAAGAACTGATAAATAGAAGTATGTAAAGAATGATTTTTATATATACATATGTATGCAAATTTGTGTCTAATGGTAGCCATCTCCAGGGAGAGAGAGAAGGGGAAGAAGGAAAAAAAAATAAATTGATAAAACTTCATTATATATTTAACAAGAATAGCAAATCATGCATAATAGATTTGCATTTTTATGGGCAATCATCTTTTTATTATACAATGTTATGTAAATGCTTGTATTATTATAGAAATTAAAAAAAATAAATAAAACTTTAAAAAGCAATAAATATCATGATTTCTACATTATAATTGGGAAAAATGAATCTGAGAAGGGTAACTTGTCTACAGTGACACATTTAGGAAAGGCAGAGCTGACACTTATCAAAATTTCCTAACTTTAAACTCTTATGGTTTGTCTGCTACTCCACAGCTATGTGGAAGAGATAACTGAGGTAAAAGAACATCTGATTTTCCCGTATTTATTCATTTTCAGCTTTAAAATGTATCACATCTTAGACTAGTAAAGGTTTTTTTTAACTTTTATTGTACCTTGAATGATAGATCTGGGGTCAGCAGCAGAGGTCCTTTTCCTTTACTTTAATAAGAAATTCATGACAAGACCTTTGACTGGAGACTCCATACCCTCTAGAGAACATAGTCTAGGTACCTCAGACCAAACAGGTTCCTGATTCTCCAACTAGTGTAAACTCTTGAAAGTCTGGGGCCAAGTTTTATACTTCTTTTACCTTTTCATTACCATTTGGCCCACATAGTATATGAATATATCCTTACATTTGCCAGCTTATATCCTCCCTCTACTATATGGAACCTATCTATGCTTTCATATAGGTAAGTCCAAGAGTGAAGAATTCAAAGGTCAAGTGACTTGTCTAGGATTTGCACTCAGGTCTTCTTAACTCTAAGCCCAGCACTCTATATATGACAGAATGGATAGAAAAGTTAACTAATAAAATATATATTGAATGAATATCTATTTTGTTTCAAGACTGTAGAATAAGCCTTAAATTAAACTTCAATTAAAATTCAAGAAGTGTATATACACACATATACATGCATAGTACTTGCTGTATGTAATGAGCTGTGTTAGATGTGTTGGGGAAGAGATGAAGTTTAGGTAAGATATTGTCCTTGACATCATGGGAGTTGACGGTCTAGTAGAGAAATAAAACCACTCAATAATAACTGGTGAGTCAAAACTTGCACAACAATGTCACTTGAAGTTTGAAGAGAAAGGCCACGGCCCTGTATTTATTTCCTATATAATTTATTAAGGTGTTATCTCTGATAGAATGAAAGCTCCTTCAGGTCAGAAATTGTTTTACTTTCCTATTTCTCTCCTCAGCACCTGGCGCAGCACCTGGAACAAAGTAGGCTTGTTGATTAGTAGAATTATTTTTACTAATAGAATTGGGAGAGGTTTCACGAAGGAGATGATATTTAAGTTTGGGTTCAAAGGATGAGTATGAATCCTTTAAAATTGTCCAGTAGGGGAAAACGCTGCAGAGATCATGGAAGATGAAGTCTGAGAAAAGGCCACTGAGTTTGGGATTAAGAGGTCATTGGTAACCTTTGAGGTAGCATTTTCTTTTAAGTGGTAGTGATGGGTGGGGGTGGGAGGTTAGAAGGCAGATGACAAGGGGTTAAGAAGAATGGACAGTAGGGGCAGCTAGGTGACACAGTGAATAGAGCACCGGCCCTGGAATCAGGAGGACCTGGGTTCGGATCTGGCCTCAGACACTTAACACACACAAAAAACTAGCCGTGTGACCTTGGGCAAGTCACTTAACCCCAACTGCCTTCCAAAAAGGAAAAAAAAAAGACGAACGGGCAGTAGTAAACTTTCTGTGTGTGCTGACAACTGCCTTTCCCTCCTTTCCCTCCTAAAGCATAGATGACTTGATTGCTTCATGAGGATCCATATCTGCAATTGGGGACTGAGAAACTATTGGGTCTTTGAGTCTGGGAGAATTTAGGTAGGCTTTGTACCTCTTTAATCCACAATCCTTGCCTTTCTTCTTAGAACAGAATGTGGTGCGCTATTTAGCAGCTGGGATCATCTTTCTAACTATGTGACCTTGGACAGGACATACCTCTGACTCAGTTTCCTCATCAGTAAAATAAAGATAATAATAGCACCCACCCCCCCTGGGGGTTGTTGTGAGGATTAAATGAGATAATATTTGTTCAGTGCTTTGCAAATAATGAAGTGCTGGTATTATTATTTATGATTATTATTCTCACAAATAAATTAGAATTTATGAAATAAAAAGGACATATGAAATAGAAAGGACATTCTCAACCTTCAGTAGAGACAGTTCTAAATTCCTCATCTTATTAAGATCCATAGAATTAACCTATTTCATAACACCTCAAATGAATTGTAAGTTTGTTCAGACAGAAACAAGATAACAGCCATTAAATATGCATGTTGATTCATTATAAGCAATGCCATTAATACGGCCCTAACACTTGGGAAGCATGGTACTCTTTGCTAATCTTTCCTGATAAAACAAAGGTGGTCTGAATCTTTCAAGAATATCAAACAAAGACATGAATGTACCAGAAAGAAATAAAAACTATAACCCAACTTTTTCTTGCTCTTCCCATCAAGGTGATTTTAACAGACAGTTTTTATTCTCCCTTTGATGGAAACTTTATGTACAATGTCTCACTTTTCTAGGCAAACCTTGTCTTTATTAGGAATTTATATTTCAGCCTTCTTGATCTTACACTCTTGTCTAGACTGCATATATATGAAATTTGTTGTAGTCACAGAACTATAGAGCTGGGAGCAACCTTTTGCAGAAAAGAAAAAGGACCCCTACAAAGGTTAAATGAATTGATTAAGACCATGCAGCTTCAAACTCATGCTTCCTGATTTTTCTGCCATACCATAGTTTATCTTTATGCCTTACTCTCTGGACCAGCTGTGGACACTTTTTCAGTTCTTGGTTAGTTGTCTTCATTTATTCATTAATACAATACATATTTATAAAGAACATAACTGTGTGCAAAATGTTACTTCTTCCTATCTATTCTGTCTCCCAAATCTGGTAGTCATCCTGAGAGAGCTTGCTAAAGAGGTGGGGATACCAGAGAAATAAACATCTGTGTGGACCTGGCTCCTGACCCCACATTCACACTCTGGTTTGTGTGATCTGTCTCATGTTTTCAGTGGAGATAAATCCTACTAATCCTAGTACTTAGTATGACCTGAGATGATAGCTGAAAATTGCTTGACTCTTTAGTTCTTCAGAAGGGAGACTTGGGGTCCAGTGTGATATTTTGTCCAGATAAATATTTATGGATAGAAAAGTTAAAATTATAGGTATTGTTGCTAAACTTTATAATTTCCTATATCCTTTCTATGTATAGGACCTGTGATTTGGACAGCATGAGTAAATTATACATGTGGAAATTCTTTCCATTTATACCGATTGCGACCCATCTATGACTTGGCGGGCAAATGTTAACAACTTGCTTTTGAAGCACATATAGGTAGATTCCATCAGGACTCCAACAGCAAGGGTCAGAGGTGGGATTTGAAGACAGTTCTTCTTGACTCCATGTACAATACTCTATCAATTAAATACTCATATATTATTAAAGTTTATGCCCTTTCAGTTTTGAAATTGTAGGAAACTATTTATTTTGGGCTAGATGATTTCTTTGTTATTTTGCCCTCTCAGTGGGGAATCTCCCTCTACTAATGTCAATCAAAATACCTGTTGTGCCACTTAGAGTCTTCAAGTACTGAGAAGCTGTGACTTGCTCAGGGTCAGACAGTAAGGATAGGTGACAGGTGGGATATGAATGCAAGTCTTCCTGACTCTGAGGATGACTTTCTATCCATTATGCCCCTTTGCTTCTCAGGACACAATATCTTCCACATATTCTAATGCTTCATTGTGTCATAGAGATGCCTGTGGGTTCAAAATCATAATTCCCTTCACAAAGGTCATTTCATTTCAGAAGAGTGTAAGATCTTGGCATATCAAGTCAGAATGGCTTCAAGGATGGTTCTAACAATGGCGACATCTGTTGTTCATGAATCAGCCTATCAAAATACAGAGAAACTCATTATCAGAAGGTTGGTAACTCTATGATGGCTGGGGTGAGTCATAAAACAAAAATACAAAATGACTTTCAGTCTTGTTCCACTTTCCACAAATTTCTTCATTCTGGTTGTCACCACTCCAATTCAGTAACTTATTATTGCTCACTTAGACTTTCAGTAGTTTTCAAACTGGTCTTCTTGCCTCTCCTTTATTTTTAATCTGCTTAAATCAGTTCTCTGATCACATCACTTTTTTATTTCGTGAAAAAAATCCATATGCCTTAAACTGGCATTCAAGGCCTTCTACCATTTGACTCAAACTTACTTCTATTCCTACTTCCCACTACTCTTCTTTAAGAACTCTATGGTTCCAACCACACTGGATCACTCTTCACTTCTTAATATGCCTCTCCTTTTTACAACTACCTGGCTATGCTCACATCATCTGTGTTACCTGGAATGCCCTTTTCTTCTGCTTAAATACTTTGGCTACATTATGAGAAGACAGGATTCATTGGAAAAGACTGATATTGGGAAAGATTGAAAGCAAAAGGAAAAGGAGATGGCAGAAGACAAGATGGATAGAAAGCGTCATGGAAACAACAAATATGAACTTGGATAAACTTTGAGAGTGGGGAATAGAAGGGCCTGGTGTACTATGGTCCATGGGTTCACAAAGAATCAGACAAAACTGACCAACAATAGCTTTGCCTATTAAACTACCGTTTCTCCTTTAAGGACCATCTTAAGAGCCATTTCTTTCTTTCTTTCTTTTTTTTTTTAAGCAATTGGGGTTAAGTAACTTGCTCAAGGTTACACGGCCAGTTATTATTTCTGGGTGTGGTGCTGAGTATCTGAGCCCGGATTTGATCCAGGTCATCCCGACACACATCCCGGTGCTCTTACTCGCTGAGCCACCTGGCCGCCCCAAGAGCCATTTCTTTCACCAAGTCTCCCATAAGCTCCTATGTTTCTTCCCCAAGCTCTGTAACAGATGGAAATTCTTTGTCTTCTGAAGTCAGACAGAATGCTGTAACTTCCCAGTGCACCTGTAGAGGTGCTGTGACTCACAGTGCACCTATAACATTACATTTTATATTAAAGTTATTTTATCCATTTTTTTCTCCTTTAGAGTATAAATCCCTAGAAGGTAGCCCTATCTCTCATGATTCTCCTCACCTCAATATCTTCTATAAGGTGCAGGACAATGACTGATTCAAAGGAGGCACTCAAGAAATGTTTGTTGAAGTAATGGATTTATGTCCTAGAGATGCTTGATGTTTGTTATCGCTGGCCTCCTTTAAAATTCTATTTAAAGAACCGGCTGGGTTGACTTACCTCTGCTCACTTTCACTAGATTATTTGTGCTGGTTCTTTACTCCCTGCATTGATAGCTTTGGGAAATTAAGAAATGGAGTTTCCATAAGATGATAGGCATTATTCTCAACTAATTCAGAAATTAATTAATTCTCTTTTAAACATAGAAAAACCTTATAACAAAGAGGGCAAAAGAACCAAAAGTATATTATGTTACTTAACTCCATTGTGATGAGTTTGCTTTGGCCTTTTCTCCCTCAACTTATTGTGAATTGTTTGGGGAATTAAAAAGTCTCACTGTTTAAATTCTATATCAACATGACTTTAGTACTTATGAAGGCATACAGAGTCTCAACCAATTCTCCTGAATTCACCGTCTGGTTTTTGTTTTTGTATTTTAATTCCTGAATGTTGCAGGATGCCTTGCTCCTCCCCTACATCCAGGCCTGATGGATGGCCTGGTAGGAGCAGGTGGTAGAGGGGAACCTCCCCCTGCCCCTCCAACCTTTCAGACAACGCTCCTTTTTCCTTTCCCTTTCCTGTTCGTAAATTGACCCCTATCTTCATCCCCTAGTCAGTCATCCTCAATTTGACCTTCAGACCCACTCTGCTCTCCCCAATAGTAATACACTGGATCCCTCCAGATCCTCTCCTACTTTCTCCTGATGGATGAGAACAGCTATTCAACTATAATCCCTAGGAGAGCATGGAATTTACCATGTTCCCTGCCACCGTACTCCAAGTTTAACCAGAACTTATGATCTGACCTGCCACTATATATACCTCCAGTCAACTAGGCATTGCCCTCTGACTGCAGCTAATCTTCCAGAACCTTCAAGACTATCATATGAAGCACTACACTGGTACACGTAGATTTCTTGGGATTTGTTTGCTACTACACCCTTAGGACTACCAGACTTTTCCTCTTACCTTGCAGTTGAACAATCCAATCTGATCCATATTTATTAAGTGCCTATTATGGCACAGGGACACAATTAATAAAAAGAAAGAGTTCCTGTCTGCCTGCCCTGAAGGAGCTCACAGTCAAATGGGGGAGAGGGGAGGAGACAACACACACTTCCTTAGGGGCTGATGAGTTCTCTGCTACAGGTGATGGCCGCCTGTAGGATGCTCTAACAGTTTCAAGATTGGAGTAGAAGTTGGAATAGATGCCTCCTGAAGACACTTTCAGGTCAAAGAGTCCAAGAGTCTATGATTCTGTGACAATCTCAATTATTTTGTTTTGTATGTACTTCCCTCATTTTCCTAGTTCTGACACAAAGAGAGCATGGCTTTTCTAATAAATAATGGACAATTAATTAGCATTTCTAAAGCTCAGTATTTTTCATGTGTAATTGTTCTTCCCACAACAAAACAGCAGGTATTAATGAGATTAGGTCTTTGTTTAGGAGTAATCACTTGGGTTGCTTTGTTCTCCAGAGAACTGGTGAGAGGTTTATTTTCCATAGGTTTGTATGTTTAAGAGCAGTCTTTTTATTGTTGGGAGGAGATATCACTTGTTTCTCTACATAGGGCTTCAGACTAAGGAGAAGAAAATTCTTACAGATATCCAGGCATATATCACAGAGAGTAAAAGATACAACATAGGAAAGAGCCTGTCAGTGGATAGATCTAGAAATTCAAAGAAGATACTATCTAGGTGGCAGCTAGTCCTGAATTCAGAGTTCAAATTTGACCTCAGATAACTTACTACCTGTGTGACCTCGGGTAAGTCATTTAACCTGTTTCTTCATATGTAAAAGGAAGATGAGTAGCACCTACTTACCAGGTATGTTGAGAGGAGATAATATTTATAAAGTACTTTTCTAACTTGAAAGTATGCTATAAACATAAGCTTTTATTATTATGGGGCAGCTAGGTGGTAGAGTAATAGAGTGCCTGGCCTGAGAGGCACTCATCTTCCCTAATTGAAATCCAACCTCAGATTCCTACTAGCTGTGTGATCCTGGACAAGTCATTTAACCCTCTTTGCCTCAGTTTTCTCATCTGTAAAATGAGCTGGAGAAGGAAAAGGCAAAGCACATCAATGACTTTGCCAAGAAAACCCTAGATAGAATCACAAATTGAAATTTGGTATGATTTAAGTCATGAGCCATATAGAAAATAAAATGATATACTGGTTTAAAAAGAAGAGAATCACAAACTTCAGAGTTGGAAGGCATTTCAGAGGTCATCTGATCCAAGAGGATCTTTCACTATAAAATCACCAACCAGGTTTTTTTTAAAGAATTAAACGAGTTAAAGTCTCCTCTCTCTCTCTCTCTCTCTCTCTCTCTCTCTCTCTCTCTCTCTCT
>NW_027186304.1:72586039-72717854 GCF_028583685.1 Petaurus breviceps papuanus | reverse complement strand
CACACACACAGACAAAGAGACAGAGACAAACAGAAAGAGAGGAGGGGAATCTGCATTTATGTAGTACCTACTATGAGATAAGTGCTTTCCAAATATTGTCTTATTTAATCTTCACAATAACCTTGCAAGATAGGTGTTATTATTATCTTTATTTCATAGTTGAGGAAACTGAGGCAAATAGAGGTTAAGTTTTTGTCCAGGATTACACAGCTAGTAAATGTCTGAGCTTGGATTTGAACTAAGGCCTTTCTGATTACTGGCCCAGTATCCACTGTGCCACCTAACAGAGAAGGAAATGTGTGTGTGTGTGTGAGAGAGAGATCGAGACAGACACAGACACAGACAGAAAAGGCAATACCTTACTAGGACAAAAGAGGAAATGTATAAAATGAATCATAGAAACTGATCACAAACCTGCTATAAAAACAGGCTATCTTAGTGAAAGGAAACTTTTACCATGTCGATATATTCTTTAGCCAGCTTTTAATGATAATTTTATTCTTTAAAATCAAGAAGCAACCTTATGCAATGTTGCACAAGGACTTGCTGGTCAGTAAGGAGGAACTCCTTTCAAAAGTAGAAATTATGAAAACCTTTGGAAGAAGTAATCACTGAGACAACTGGATATTTTCTGACATAGCCCTCATATGTTGTGAGAGTGGATTTTAAAGAGCTCAGAGAAAGAATACATAGGGTCTTGTGGCATACAATCTTTTAGAAATAGAATATTGAGGAATGATTCATTTTCAATTTCTAAAAAAAATTATTTGAACATGTCTCCCATAGCATAGATGATTCCAAAAGGAACAAAAATGGACCTATCCAGGATGTGACTGCACAGTACACTCATAAACCAATTTAGACTGTAAATAGATATGCATAGAACATGAAAACAAGGATAGGTAATAGAATACCCAAATGGTTCTGTCATCTCATCAAATTGGAAGTTCCTTCTCATGATGCAAATCCTATATATGCCCTCCCATACCATGCAGCTCTCATCCACATCTTTCTGTATATTCACCACAAAGCACCCACCCAATTTACTGCAGTCGTTCCTCAATGTCCTTCCTCAAAGCAGGTACCAGGGATGCACTCTGCCTGTCCATCTATCATCCCCTTGCCCTTGCCATGTAACCAAACCATGTATTCTTCCAATAACCTAAACCTTTGATGGCATTTTTTATTTCTCTTCTTTAAAGTTCCTCATTAATTTTATGTTGAAACCCACTCACATCTGCCATGCACTTCTCCATTGCCCTTCATATGACATTAATCTTTAATTATTTGATATTATTTTGGTTTTGTTGCCATGTGGAAAAACATGGTGCTAACCTAGCTGTTAATAAATAATAGTGCCAGGAAAGATACATTGTGGTATATTAGAAAGAACACTGGCCTTGGGTTTAGAAGACCCAGATTCAAATGTTGTCTCTATTATTAATTGTATTACCACTGGCATTTCATTTAACCTCCATGGATCTCAGCTTCCTTATCTCCAAAATGAGAGGACTAGACCACATCAGTAGTCAGCAAACTACAACTGAAGTGCCAAATCTAGCCCACTGTCTCCCCATGAACTAAAACTTTACATTTTTACATACAATAACACATTTAGAAATTTTAAACATTCTTCGTTGTGGGCCATCCAAAAACAGGCAGATGGTTTTGATGACATAATTTATTGACCAGTGGACTAAATGATGCCTACATTCACTTTACAGCTCTTACATTTTGATTCTATGATTTAAAGATATGTCATGTAGAATGGGAGCACTTACCTTTTTTGTTTTTTTGGTCCCAGAAAGCAGTCACTCAGTTAACCTGTATTTATTAAGAACCTACTCTATTCCAGGCACTGTCCTAAGCATTGGGCACACAAAGAAATGGCAAAATACAAGTAGTCCTTGCTCTCAAGAAGCTTGCAGTTTAGTGGAGAAGACAATTGTCTACTAACTAACAAGAGATGATATACTGGATAAATTGGGAATAGTCTCAGAGGTAAGACACTAAGATTAAAGGAGATCAGGAAAGTCTTCTTTCAGAAAGTGGGACTTAATTTGATAATTGAAGGAAGGCAGGGAAAAGGAGAAAGTGAGGCAGGTATGAGAAGAGAACATGTTACAGACTTGGGGTACAGAATTAGGAGAAAATGCTTGGAATCAGGAGACAGAGTAGAAGGAACAACAGGGAGATCAGTGTCACTAGATTGTAGAATACCTGGAGAGGAGTAAGTTGTAAGAAGATTGATAAAGTAGGAAGGGGCCTGGTTATGAAGGATTTTTTTTTGCTGCTTTTTGGAGGGCAGGGCAATTTGGGTTAAGTGACTTGCCCAAGGTCACATGGCTAGTAAGTGTTAAGTGTCTGAGTCTGGATTCGAACTCAGGTCCTCCTGACTCCAGGTCCAGTGCTCTATTCACTGTGCCACCTAGCTGCTCCATTATGAAGGATTTTAAAGGCCAGAGGAGTTTATATTGGTTCCTGGTGGTATGAACAGAGGCTGATATGCCCAGATCTGCCTGTAAGGCACACCAATTTGGCAGTTGAGTGGAGGATGAATTGGAGAGAGGCTAGTGCTAGAAATAATCAGTGAAAATTGCAGAAAGGCAGGTTTTTTTTCCTTCTATAGAAATAAAAAAAGTTTTTATCAATTAGATAGTCTCAGCAATGAGATCACCTTACTGGGTGAGTTTCTTATCACTGAAGATTTTCTATAACAAGCTGAATTATCACTTGTTAGAGATGTGGTAGAAAGGCTTCTTGTTCAGGTACAATTTGTACTAGATGACCTCTGAATACCATTCTAATTCTGAGTCAACAAGTATTTGCTGAGTGTTTACTATGTGCCAAGAGGCAAAACCATGGTCTCTTCTCTCAAGGAGCTCATGTCTTAATGAGACACCATTAAGACAACTATACCTACAATACACACACACACACACACACACACACACACATACACACACATGCACATTTATATAATAAAGGGGAGATAATCTCAGAGGAAAGGTATGTGAAAGAGCACGGACTTGAAAAGAAATCATTTAAAAATTTTAAAATAAGTTTTATTATATTTTAAAATGTAAAACCACTCTTAAAAACCTATATGTTTTAAAATGTTTATAGCAGCTCTCTTTGTGGTGGCAAAGAGCTGGAAATTGTGGGGATGCCCATAACTTGGGGAACAGCTGAACACATAGTAGATATGCTTGTGATGAGATACTGTGCCATAATGAGCTTGATGATTTTAGAAAAACAAGGAAAGGCCTGCATGAAATAATGAAGAGTTAAATAAGCAGAACCAAGAGAACATTGTATACAGTGAGACCAATATTGTTTCAAGAACAAGTTTGAGTGAATAAGTCATTTTGACTATTATAAATACCCAAATTAACTACAAAGCAACATATGAAAGAAAATACTATCTGCATCCAGAGAAATAAATGATAAATAGAAGTATATATAGAATGATTACATACACACACATTTGTGCCTAAAAATAGCCATCTTTAAACTTAGGGCAGGGAGAGAAGGAAAAAAAAAAGGGGGAAAGAAGGGAAAAAATTTACATGATAATTTCAAAAGGAATGGCAAGTTATACATAAAAGTTTTGCAGTTTTATGTTCAATCATTTTTATTATACTATGTTATGGAAATGCTTGTTTTATCCCACAAATTAAAAATAAAATAAAAACATTCTTAGCTCTCATGGGCAGGCAGTAAGCTGGATTTAGCCTTCCAGCTTTAATTTGCTGACCCCTAATTATATACAATTTCTTCATTTTGTTGATATAGAAAATGGGTTTCAAGTTGAGTTTTGATGGGAATGGTGAAACCAAGAGGCAGAGGTGAAGGAGAACGTTCTAGGTATGGGACAGAATATTGGTTGAAAGGATGTTTAATGCATAACACACCTTTGGTGGAGCCAGGAACTGGTCTAGACATTCTGGAAAGCAATTTGGAAGTACTATAAAAATCTAACAAACCTTTGACCCAGTGAAACCCCTACTAGGTCCATATACTAGAAAGATCAAGGAAAGAGAAAAAGGACCCATATACACAAAAATATTTATAGTTGCTCATTTCACTGATAAAGATTTGGAAACTGAGAGAATACCCACCAGTTGGGAGAATTACTGAACAAGTTATGGTATATGATTGTCAAGGAAAACTGTTGTGCTGCAAGAAATAATGAAAGGGATGATTTCATAGAAATCTGTTAGGATTTGAATAAATTGAGGCAAAGTGAACAGACTCATGAGAACAATTTATATAATTACAGTATGGTAAAAACAACCAACTTTGAAACACTTAGGAACTCTGGTCAGCACAATGACCCATTATAGTTCCAGAGGACTCATGATGAAGCATGCTACCCACCTCCAGGAGAGAGATATCTGGGGTACCCTCTCAGAATGCAGGTTGAGGTCTATGCTTTATTTTGTTTTGATATCTAGCTAATTCAGAATTTGTTTTGCTTGACTATACATGTTGGTAACGATTTTTTTTAAAATAGTATTTCTCTGAAGGAGCTAGGGGAAGGTGAGAGGGAGAGAATTGAGAGCTGAAAATAAAATGAAATTCAATTAAAAATATTAGATGGGAGAGGCTGACTGTACCTATGATCCCTAAGACTGACTAGTCTGATCATAACTGTTAAGCATGTGTCTCCTTCCTCCATCCTATCTTCATGAATATTTCTTCAAAGTCATGCCCCCATTGAAGAAGATGACCTTCCCTATCAGAAGAGTGCCATTCTTCAGTCAAAGGTATGTGAATATCTATACTGCACTAGAATAATTAATGTCAAGCACTGATTAAAAGTAGCAGAGAACAGGCGGTGTCTACCAAATTTCCAAATGTGGTTATAATAAGACTGTTTCTGCGATAAATATTTTATCTTTCTCAGATAGAAATTTAAATGAATGCAATTCTAGATATTTACCTTTTAAAATATTTTAAAAGGACTCTCATTATAAAAAGTAAATACCATCTCAAATGGTAAAGTTCCTATTTATGACCAAGATGTGTCTTCCTTCTTGTTCATTTTTGTTTGACTCTTTCTGACTCTGTGGACCATAAAATACACTGTTCATGGGATTTACTTGGAAAAGATACTGGAGTGATTTGCCATTTCCTTCTCCATTGAATTAAGGCAAATCAGTTAAGTAAGTTGACAAAGTTAATAAGTGTCTGAGACCAGTTTTAACTCAGGTCTTCCTGACTCCAAGCCTAGGGGTCTGTCCACTGAACCACCCAGCTACCTCAGTAGGTACCCTACATTGTTGGAATTAAGTTGAATTAAGTTGACTTCTCTAATTGGGAAAAAGAATTTAAGTTATGATATTATAGACCTCTAAAGCAGTGGTTTATCATGTTTTTGTGTTTGTCCTTCATTCTTGAAGAGGACCATGACATCAGGGAGATGATGACATGACTTGCAGTTGACTTTGATGTGAGTGAGGGAGGGCTCTGCAGGGTCAATAGCCTCACTTTATCCTCCAGAGCCATCTGGTTCCAGTGGCCAAATATTCATCAGGATGACTGGAGATGGCCTAGGATGCAATCGGAAACCCTGGTCCTTTTAGGCTAAGGTCTTTTCAGATTTTTACTTTGAGTGAGATAATGCCCATTCAGAGAATAGGCCTTTTAAAGTAGTTATCAAGGGATAGACCCTTTAATAAAAAAAATCAAGTAAAATATTTTTGAGTACCCCAAAATGTGCATATGAATTGATTAATTATATATAACTCTATAGTTACATATTGTGCATATTATATAACTTTTAAATATGCAAATGTAAAATAGATAAATATAAAATAAAAATTTTAAAATATATTATTTTCTTTTCTTTATTAATGAAAGCTTAACTTAAAAAAATCATTCAGTCTTTGGGTGGCTAGGTGGCACAGTAAATAGAGCACCAGCCCTGGAGTCAGGAGGACCTGGGCTTAAATCTGGCCTCAGACACTTAACACTTCCTAGCAGTGTGGCCTTGGGCAGGTCACTTAACCCCAATTGCTATGCTTTCCCCCCTCCAAAAAAGCAAAAAATAAAAATTCATTCATTGAGACAATGTGATTGAATATATCATTATTTATAAGCCTTGGTTTAACACTTGGTGATTTATGCAGGTTCTTTTTATAATTGTTTTTAATACTTCTCAGAAGCTCACAAAAGTATCTAACACAAATAGATGACTTAAATGGATGAAGTAAATTATTGGCTAAGCTTACTAAATCATAATAGTCATTTTTAATGCCATCTATCAATTATTCAAAAATTTTTGTCGAAATTCAGTGGTGAATTTCCATATTCAATGATATAAATTTTTGCTAACTAGGTATCAAATTTATATATTTTAAATAAATTGCTTAAAAATTACTGAGACCAAAATATCTTAAAATAGGTTGGAAAATTGTGTTTTCAATTTCAAGGGTATCTATTCGGGAGTTTAAATAGGCAACCCACTTATACTGTATTCAGAAACAAAAGTTTAGTTTTTAAATTTCTTGCTAATCATAATGGATTTAGGCAATCAGCTAATATTTTATTAACTATGAACCTCACTTATAATAAAGTTCATTGTTAATGGGAGTGAATATAAATTCATTTTTTTTTCAAATAATCTCTGGGTAATTTCCAGTTTGGCTGACCTGATCAAATTTGATTAGATCATCATAATTTTTATTTGATAATATGGCTAATGAAGAAAACAAGCAGAAGCATCCATACTTTTATGTTGTTTTTATTGTTGCTTGTGCTTATATTACTAGTATTATGTTATATCTACAGTTTATTTATGTGAATTTTTTAATCCACTTGTTCATTTTGTGTCTAGTTTAAAGTAGATAAAATAATTTATAAACCCACTTAATTGGGTAAATATCTCACACTAGACTAAAAGTGAGCAAATAAGGGTTGTACCACTGAAAGCTTGCCAATATTATGGAGCCCCCATCCTTCCCTCAGGATACTTTGTGTACCATACATAACATGTAACTGTTTGATGTATAGATGGAGTGAAGGTTCAATTATCAGTGTATATATTTGCTATTAAGAAGATTTAATTTCTTTTTGATCTTTTGTGGGGGAATCCAAATTTTATGGTATTATTTTCTTCTTGCATTGAATGTATCATCATGTGTATACTCTACTTTAGAGATGATTGCTACACTTATTTTTTCAAATTGCTAAGTCAGCATCCTAGGAAGGAGATGGGAACTGCAATACAAATAGCAAATTGTGTTATTAGAATGAGAACTGTGATATAACTACTAACCCAGTGCAAGGTAGACATATACTTCTTGGGTGATAAGTAATGAGAAATGCTAAGTCTTTCATACCCATCCCTTCAGAGGTGTGCTGGAACCAGCTCTAACCAGCTTACAAATGAATGGTAAATTTTCAGCATGAAAATTTCCCACTCACAAATCAGCACTTGTAACAAATCAGGGCTATATGTATTATTTTGTCGACTGTCTAAATTTAAGAAAATGTTAATAATGTGGATTAAATTTAAACGTTTGTGATCATATATTTTTCACCCTGGAGATCCTAGTTATCAACTATTTCCCAGCACACCCCTGTATTGCTCTATAAACATTTCTTAAGCTCAGCAGAAATAGCAAAAAAGGCTCTGGGAATGAAGTCATCATCAAAATATAGGCCTACAGAGGCATCTAGGTGGTGCAGTAGATTAAACACCAGATTTAGCGTCAGGAAGGCTGGATTTAAGATCAAATTCAGCCTTAGACATTTACTAACTGTGTGACCCTGGGCAAGTCAATTCACTTCTGTATGCCTCAGTTTCCTAAACTGTAAAATAAGCACCTATCTCACAGGGTTCTTGTGAGGCTCAAATGAGATGATATTTGTAAAATAGCAGAGTGTCTAGTACTTAATAAATAGATTTTCCCTTCCATTTAAGTGCTTTATATCAGTTATTTTGTTTGAGCCTCACAACACACCTAGATTCCTTTTCTGGTTGATAATTAATAATAGCTGAGGAAACAATCTGAATCATATCACCTGTTAGCAAAACACCATAATAAATGGATCAATGGACTCCCCAGTCAGTCCAAAGACCCTGAATAGACATGTTTATGTATTAAAAATAATTAATTAAATAAAACCAATTAATTAAAAGAAAACAATTAACCAGGATACAAAATTAGATAATCTGATTTCTAACTAGAGGAAAGATTAGAGACTTTCTAAGTTGGGAGGGGAGAGCAAACAGGTACAATTTCCTTAAGTCAGTGAAAGAGATATCCTACTTTCCCCATGTCTGTGTTCAGCCAAAGGAATAAGGAAATATAACAGATTGAGTAGTTGGGGACACACCCATAATACACCACTCCATTGCCTGTTGTGTGATGACCCTTTTTAATTTTTAAGGAGGCAGTGGTGCATCACCCCTCATTATTACATAGCAATATTGGTAAGCTATTAGTATTAAAAAGACAGACCCTCATTTAATGGGAAGTTTGGGATCAGTAAAGAACTTTGTAATTTCCTCTAAGTAATCTAATTTAGCCCACTCTCTGCCTCCTTTTTAACTTTAGCTTTGTCTGGACTGTCTATTCCAGATACTGGTCTGTTGGACCAGTTCTGTAGATGTCCATCTAAATCCCATGATGCAATCTGGGCAATAGATATTCGTTCATATGGCACTTGCTGTATGCATGGATTAGCCAGACTTCTTGGAGTAATTATAATTCTCTCCCAGAAGGGAGCTGCCATGCGTGGTGGATTGATGAAATTGGCACAATGTCATCTGCAGACTGGAAGAACTAGAGGACCTCATAATCCACAGGGGATCCTTCCCGGACTCTGTGCTGGATTTCCTCCCACACAATGACAGATGCCCTTGGCAAGTCTACATCTTTCCTCCTGTATAATGCTGTGTTTGATATTTATTATCAGAGGATCATTGCACAGGGTTATATCTATTGTTATTCTTCCAAGGAGTCTTGACTGATCTTGACGTTTGGATGGGAAATACCTTGTTATAAAAGAGCTTGTAAGGCAGTGTTTTGTTCTGTTGAACCTAAATATATACATAATAAAAAAGTGACACTATATATCACTTTAAGGTTTGCAGAGTGTTATATTGTTGTCCAGTCATCATTCCGTAGCATACATAAATAATATAGTTGCATGTACACATTACGTGGGACAGCTAAGTGGTGCAGTGAATAGGGTGCCAGGCCTGGAATGAGGAAGACTCATATTCAACCTATGTGACCCTGGACAAGTTATTCAATGCTGTTTGACTCAGTTTCCTCATATGTAAAATGATTTGGAGAAGAAATGGGAAACCACTCCAGTATTTCTGCCAAGAAAACTCCAAATGGGGTTATGCTTGGCCATATAATAAGACTCTTTAGAAAAGACCCTGATGTGGTGAAAGATTGAAGACAAAAGGCAAAGAAGCCAATGGGGATGGATAGTGTCATTGGACAAACTTTGAATGATAGTGGAGTACAGAAGGGCCTGGTATACTCTGGTCCATGGGGGTCATGGAGAGTTAGACATGATTAAACAACTGTACAATGACACATTATGTATTTTTGTGTCTGTTGATGTAATTATATCACACATGGTGTAATAGGGGGGACTGGAATCAGCCTGAGTTTAGCAGAGAGATGGATTAGGTTGGGGAGAGGACTGATCAGAGCAGAGAAGCTGCCACTGACTTGGCATGATAGAAAGAACCATGGATTTGAAAGCAGAAGACATAACTTTAGAGTTTTGGTCCCCCCATGACTTGGTCCCCTGTATCACTGAGCAAATTTTACAAAGATTCAATTTTCTCATTCATTTAAATTATTTTAATTCAATACTCTCATTTTACAGAGAAGAAAACTGAGGTACATGGAGGTTAGATGACTTGCTCAGTGTCATAGAACTAGGGAGTAGCAAAACTTTTTCTTTCCCTTGCCATTCCACCATTGCTCACTGCTTCCCCAATGGATCAAGGACTCTACAATTCATACCAAAAATGAAAAAAAAAAAACCAGCAAAAAACCCAAACAAACCAAAAAGCCAGTAATCAAAGATAAAATCATTAGAGGACACATTCTAACTTTAAGTGATAATTTAGAAATTACTTCTCCACAACACCCCCCTCTTTCCCCTCCCTCTTCCACCCAATAACACATGGCCATCTTTATGCATACCTCCTGCCTGCAAATCACACTCCCCTAATCCTTCCCTGGGGTCTCACTCTACTGATTGGTGAGAACTCTCCATAACTAGCCTGACTGAGAGCTACCTTGCTGCTCAGTTCCATCTGCAAGTTTTGCCTCCTGCCCTTCATTTAGTGGAAGTTCTTCATAGCTTGCCAGACCCAAATTCACTATATTCCTCCTCTCCTTAATTCCTCTAATCAGGTATCTTTACTCTTTTCCCTCCCTGTCCCCTTCACCTTTCTATCTTTATCTTTGGTAATAATGATTATATCAACATGACCCTCCTTGGAAAAAGTTCTTTCAATCAACTGTCCAGTGGTTCCTTACCCACCACTATCCAATATGTGTGCCTCCATGAATAGCATGTAAGTTCCTTAAGGGTAGGGACTATCTTGCTTTTTGTTTTTGTTTCTATTTTAAGCTGAATTTTATTTACATCTTCTGGGTTTTTGGTTTTTTTTCATTATCATATTATTTTTATTATTTCTCCCTCTCTCTTTCTTGGAGAGTCATCCCATTTAATGAACAGTATGTTTACAGACAAAAAAAAGGGAAAAGAAAAATTGGTGCAACTGATGAATGTGTTGAAAATGTCTGAAAATGTGTGCAATATGTAAAACCTGTGGACCTCCCACTTTTACAAAGTGATAGATTCTGGGTATGTTCTATTTCTTCATTTGAATCACACCTGATCTTTATAATTTTTTACATTTATATTTAATTTTATTGTTTGTGTTGTTTTTCTTTCCATTTCCATTGTTATAGTTTTTGCATATACAGTTCTCTTGGTTCTGCTCACTTCATTCTACAGCAGTTCAAATAGACTTTTCCACCTCTCTATATTTGCCATATTCAGCATTTCATAGAACAAAACAATATTCCTTTATATTAATGTACCACAATTTGTTTAGCTATTCTCCAATCAATGGGCATCTGCTTTGTTTCTAATTCTATGCTATCACAAAAAAGGATATCTGTAAATATTTTGATATGTGGAGAGTTTCTTCTTATCAATGACTTCATTGTTGTATAGGACCAGTAATGGAGTCTCTGGTTCAAAAATATGGACATTTTAGTTATGTTATTTGCATAATTCTAATTTTTTCTCCAAAATCGTACCATTTCACAGCTCTACAATTTATTAGTTTGTCTATCATTCCACAACCCCATCCAACATTGACTATTGAAATTTTTGTTATATTTGAAAGTTTGCAGGGTGTAAAGTGAAAGCTCAAGGTTTTTTATTTTGCATTTCTCTTGTTATTGGTGATTTAGAGCATTCTTTCATATGTTTGCAAATACTTTGCAATTCTTTTGAGAACTGTTGTTCATATCCTTTGGCCATTTATCTATTGGGGAATGACAATTAATAGTATACATTTATTAATTGTTTCTGTATTTTGAATACCAAATTCATTTCAGAGAATTTGATATGAAGCTTTTCTTCAAACAAATATTTCTCTTTTTATCATTGGTGCATCAGTTTTGTATGTGCTCTTTCAGTTTCATGTAATCAAAATTTTCTACTTTATCTCCTGCAGTTACTTCTATCTCTTTGTTTAAGAATACACTTCCAATTATTGTTGTGAAAAGTTTAAGATTCAATTTCTGCTGATTTTTTTATTGTGTGATCTTTAATACTGAGGTCACATATTAATTTAAAATGTACTGAACAATATGGTGCAAGGTATTGGTTGAAGCCTAGTCTCTATCATACTGATTTCCTTTTTCCCAGAAGTTTTTTTTTAATCAAATAAGGAGTTTTTCCTAGGTGATTTATGTTTTACACTTTCTCAAACAATGGGTTACTAGGTTCCATTGTTTCTGGTTCCCGCTTGTCTGTTCCTCTCTATTTTTCATCAATATCTTTTTTTTTAATGACTGCTGCTTGATAATATAATTTGAGGTCAGGAAGTACTATTCCCCTTTCATCTCCATTTCTTATAATTTCCCTTGACATTATAGATCTTTTTTCCAAATGAATTTTGTTATTATTTTATAAAGTTCTATAAAATATTCTTATATTAATTTGATTGGTATGGAAGTATAAGGATAAATTAACTGGTAGTATTGTCATTTTTATTATATTGGTACTCTCTTCATTATCCATTCTCTTCTGTCTCCTCTACACCCTTATTCCCTGATTCATGACCCCTATAATTATCTAATTTATCTCTCACTATTCTTTATATTCCTCATGGAGTCAAAACTTCCAAGGAATCCATTCTAGGCCCTCCCCTCTAGGCAGTTTCTGCCACTATCTTGTACAGCTTGCCCCATTTTGCCTCACTCCCAGAATAATTCTAATTCCTATAGGAATCAGAGAGGGCACTGCCTCATGGTATGACTCATTTCCCTATTTTTGATTATACAACAAATCATTGATCTGTTCTATACCCTCCTCCTGGTTACTTCCTTCCCTCTCTCCCACCCCCATCCATTTTCCTAAAAATCTTCTCTTCTGTCCATGCCACTCCCCTAGGTGTCAATAATTTCCAGGACTTCCAAGTCTCTCCTTTGCAATGTAATATGAGTGAGTGGTCTTTTCAAACATCAAATCTTCTAGATAACACTCAGCTTTCCATCTCTCTTCATAGAACAACTCTTTTCACATAAGAACATTCATCTCTCTCTCTATATATGTATATGTGTATGTATATATGTACAGCTAAAGAGAAACATATCTAAACTTTATTGTAGCTTTCTAGGGGTGGGGGTAGGGAAAAAAGAACAAAGTAAAAAAGTGCACAGCAGAGAGCAAAAGAAAACTTCCTAGGAATCACAGATGGTCAATTCTTAACACAACGTATATTATTTATCATACAGGCTTTTTGAAATGAAAATTTATTATTACATATTTTGAATCCTCTCTTATGCTTTGCTATGCACATGACATGATTTTTTTTCCTTCTAACTTTGTATTTAAGTTCCAATATTTAAGTTTATGATATGTGCTTGTTTCTTTTCTCTATTCTGTATTTGTGTTTTGGCATTTGAGTTTAAAAAAAAAAAAACATTCATCCGTGGAACCCCATTCCACCACCAAAGCCAGGCTTCCATCTTCTCCCTTCTCCTGTTCATTCTTTCCTCCCTCTTCCTTACCTACTTCCTTGTAGAGACTTTTCTTCCTGAGACATTGCAGGGATCAGCTTCCTTTTGTTGCTATCCCTTGATTTGATCCAGGTACACACATTCTCCCCTGCATCCTCTTGTTCCTCTGCCCCCTTTCACTTATTTTACCATTATGTAATGTAGTCCCACAAAATAAAACAAAACAAAACGCATTCATTCACCTGTAGGAAAGGAGTTGCAAAGTTCTGTACATAATACCCGTGGGCCCACCTTTGTATTGTTATATCCATCTGAGCTCCATCTTCACCCCTGCCTCCTTTTATACATTTAGAAAGAAAACTCTGGCTGGTTTCTCTGCTGCAACTTGGTAGTTGTTAATATTCTAGGCTGCTGAATTCATTCACTTAGCATTTCTGTTGTCTACAGTATTTGAAAAGTATATAATCTCTTTGGGTCTGGTTTTCTTTCTAAGAATGTTTCCAGTGTCTCTTTATTATTAAAATCCATCTTTTTCTCATTTATGCTTAAGGACAGATTTGCATTGTAGTTAGTTTACCCTGCATCCTGAGTACCACTGCTCTTCAGAATACATTAGTCCATTCTCTCCTGTGTTTCCAAGTGGGTGCAGAATGGTCTTGTATTATTTTGATTTCTTTTCCTTTTTATTTGAAAGTCTTTCTTCTCCTTGTCACTGGCAGGTAGATGGCAATTCATTCTTTTTTAACCCTATGTTTGAGTTTTGGCTGTCCTGGACCATGGAGACATCGGAAGTTGCTTTATCTTTGGTGCATAATTTCTATTTTGGAGAAGTTTAAGAAATTGTGGTGATAAGAGAAAATGTCTAGCCTTTCATCTTGTGAAGTGAGGCTTAGAGAAATTAAATGACTTGCCCAAGATTAAATAACTAGAAAGTGTAGAAGTAAAAACTCAAATCCAGGACTTAAAATACCAAGACTGGTATTCTAACTGTTAAATATCACAGTGTGACACAGATTATTAACGCTTTTGGCTTCAGAGAATAGTGAACTCACTATGGACATAGGTGGTTTGTGGACCAGATGGGTTTTGAAATCACCTTGAACTGTGGCTCAAAGAATGGGGAACATCTTGATAGAGCAAGAAGAAAAGGAATATCTGTTAGGTTAGAGGCTGTTTGATGAACAAAGGTGTGGAAGTGGGAATCACTAGTGTGTGTTTGGAGAAGAGTGAATCTACTGAATTAGCTGGAGCAAGGAGTTTTTATTTCTTATAACAGTATTTTGCTGTGGAAGAATTCTATTCAAAATCCCTCAAATATTCCTTCTGAACCTTAAGGGAGGAATTAAAAGGCAACCCATCATCCATAGAATACCATCAGCAATAGAACAATCCCTGTAATTCAGTTGATGCATTTTTCCTTCACACAATCATTGGTGTTTTGATAGTGGAAACAGTTGGCCACCTTGCTCAATGTAATTCAAACTCCCACCCTGTCATAATCTATGGATGAGAGACTGGCTTTTCAAAATTGCACCATGGAAGTAAGTCTTTCAAGCCCGAACTCTTTTGCTTCCGTGTTTGGCCATTATAGAATATGTTCCAATAGCCATGCCAAAAGGGTAGTACATGGAAGAGAAAAGCCAAAAAAAAAAAAAACCCTTGGCTATCTTTTTTCCTCCTATGGAGAACACCAAAGCAATTCACCTTTTAATGCACTTATTATGCATTTCCCCTTTTTATGTGTTGCCCTTTTATTTGAAGACTTAGTAGTTGTTAGGGAGAAGGCTGAGGGGCTTAGTACCTGACACACTGGTCTTGACAGGGACCTTTTGCTTTTGTTCTCCTATAGGAGACAACAGGGTAGAAGACCAGTTGAATATTATATGATCTATCATATTGTGTTTTCTGTCTTTTTACCAACTTGATATAGCACAACTTTCAAGTATTCATGCTAAAGAAGAGGAGTAGAAAAATAGATTTATGTATCTTTGGAATGCATATAGAGCATTCTTTGGATTTATGTATCTTTGGAATGAATATAGACTTAAAATAAGGAAGACCTGAGCTTTAATTCCACTTCAGACACTTATTGAGTATATGACCCTGGTCAAGCTAATTAACTTCTGTGGGCCTTGATTGTCTTTAAAATGGGAGGGTTGGGTTTGATGGCCTTCTTTCTGGTTCTAAGTTTATGAACCTATGAATTGTCTGGAGAATCCCTACTGTTTGAAAATAATTTAAGATATTCTGGGAAGACTTGAAGCAATGTGAGCTGGGAAGTTTTTCAGTTCCTGCCATCCTACATTCTCTTTAGTAACTCCCTCATTCCTTACTTTGGGGTGTCAATGAACAAGCATCACATATTAGAATAATATAGAGCACCTCACTTAGGTGAGTTGAGCTATTTCTCACTCTGTTTCTGTCCTCTCTGTCATTATGACTCTATCTCTCTCATTACCTGTCTGAAACTTTTACTTTTTTTGTTTATGATTTAAATGAAATATAATCATCTCCTAATATATTCCCCCTCCTCCTCCATTGACTCCTCCCTTGAAACAAATCATTAAGTAAATGAACATTTATTTTTTCTACTATGTGCCAGCCATTTTACTAAGTCTGGAAATACAAAGAAAGGTAAGACAGTACCTGCCCTTAGGAAGCTCACAAAAATTAAAAAACAAAAGCAACCGAATCAACAAATCAAACATATACAACAGAGCATGCAATATTCCAGATTATAAATGGGGAAGCTGCTGCCTCAAGGCCACGTGTGGCCCTCTAGGTCCTCAAGTATGGCCCTAATCAGTCAAAGGGCCACACTTGAGGGTCTTGGGGCCATAAGTTACCCACTCCTGTTCCAGATCCTTCGTCTCCCACCTCTACCAAAAGGAAGGATATGTATTCTATGTTTTGGGGGTCTATGGGAGACAGTTGAGTATTTGTATTTGAAAAGACTTTCCACTTAGACTAGCCAGGGTTTGGAGATAAAAGAAAACCTGCTTCCTTTCTGGGTCCTGCTAAATTGTCAATTGCAAGCAGTCTAAGAGGACCCAAAGAAAGGGAGAATTTAAAACCAAAGGAGTCACTGTCTTAACCCTACCTTGACTCTCATTGTGAGAACTTGAAGATTTGCCATAGATAATAATCTGCTTTGTAGTTCATTGGCTGGGAGATAATTTAGAGCCAAATCCATAATAAACCTCAGAAGCTTCCAACAAAAGGCAACCCAGAGGTATGCCATCAGAAAACAATGCTAGGTTATTATTCCCACCTCAGCTCTCATTTTGTAGGAAGCTAAGAAACACACCCCACAGCTCAAACTCAGGGATAGGATCATCATTACAGAGAAGATAATTAGGTTTTACATTTTGCAGGTGGCTCGGAGTAAACTGCAATCAGCATTAATTAAAAATATTCTTGCTTGTAATTGTGCATATGATGGCTTCAGGATAATGTTAACTGCTGTTGAAATAAATGTTGCAAAAGATTTTTTTAACCTGATGAAAATCATAACACTCTGACATAACTACAAATTATTTAGCTAAAGGTACACTTTCATTTTCATAGTTGAGTACTTTGAGTTGCTTATTCAGGTGTCATATAATGTCCCGCAAATCTTTATTTCTTTCTACAGTAGAAAATTAACATTCCTGGGTATGTGTACCTCACATTTCTGTGTTGACTGGGGGTTTTGGCTGGAATGGGTATGAAAGAGTAACAAGAAGAATTAATGGAGTGCTCTTTTCATCCCCGGCCCAAAAGCTAGTAGCCACATAGAATCTAATGTCTAAGAGGGAATGAGAAGAATAAGAGAAATAAACTCCTGTGATTCCTATTATCTCTAAGATTAAATGTTTAGCTTTTAAAGCCTTTTATCACCTGGCCCCAACCTATCTTTTCAACTTCATTGGACATTACTATTCCTCATATCTTTCAAGTATGCAAAACTGGTCTTTTCTCTCATCCTTACAAACAACATATTGTCTCCCATCTTTATGACTTTACACTGGCCATTCTCATGTCTGGAATGCATTTCCTTTTTACCTCTCCCTTACAGAATCTCTTTTTTCCTTCAAAACACTGATCAAGGAACACTTTTATATGAAACTTTACCTTATTCCAGCTGTAAGAACTCTTCCTGCAAAACTACCTTGTCTTTAACTTCCTTGTATTTCTTTGTAATGATTTTCTTCATATTTATTTCATATGTGTATTTGTGATCTCTCCCACTAAAATGTGAGATCCTTGTGAATATAATTTTTATCTTATAGGTGTTTTTTAATATAGTTTTCCCTTATAGTTGCATTCCCAGCTTCTAGACTAGTCCCTAGCATGTAGCAGGTGTTCGACAAATAACCTGTTGACTGATGGGTTAATTTGGGGAAGAAAATGGTTAGCTTACATTTTCCTAACATCTGGGACCACTTCAGTTGCTCACTTTCCACCCAGACTTCCTCACTTTTGTCAACCCTTCTTTGCCTCTTACATAGGTCATTTGTCTCCTGTATAAAAAACTTAATGTTCATTCGCTTCTCTTGATATTCCCCTAAGAAACAACGAGAAGAACAAGAACAGCAACCAGAAAGAAAGAGAAGAAATAGAGCGGAGGACTAGATAAACCAACATTGGTGGCAGTGACATGGTTAGACATATGCTTTAGTAATATCTACTTGGCAGCTGTGTAGCAGATAGATTTGGGAAGAGAGATAGTAGGAAAGGGGATCAACTTGGACTCTACTGCCACAGTGAAGTCTGCATTCATGTGGTTGTGGTATAATTGGAGAAGGAGACTGATACAAGAGATGTTGAGAAGATAGACTTGACAAGACTTGGCAATTGACTGAATATGGGGGTGGGGGTGAGTGTGCAGGGCTGAAAAGGATGCCAATATATATTAGTAAGCACCCTAGTACACCCAGGATAGCCTGAACACCAAGGTTCTTTTGATCTGCTTTATAAATGAAAGATAGCTTTAAAGGGGTTAACAATCCTACTTTAATTACAGAGAAAGAAGTGAGTATAGAAAATACAGGCAGAGAAATTAGCACAAAGACCAACAGACATGGCTACAACTGTCTGAGTAAAGCAATATTGCTATACATTTTAAATACATCACTGGATTGAGGGAGCACAGACATCTGAGCAATCAAAGGGCTCTGAACATATGGCTATTCAGAGTCTCAACCTGGAAATCAAAAGATCCTTCTCATGAATGAACCCTCAAAGCAAAATGCCAACCTCCCAGAATATATGACCAGGACTTGGCATCTGATTGATTCAGAGACAGTAGACACAAAACCCATGTGACTCAGCATAACTATTAATTATCAGGGTTGAAAGGAGATCCATCTTTCAGATGTTTACAATTTAGCCTGAGCCTGGGAAACTGAGCAACAAGAAGTAAAAACAAAACAAAAGAAAACAAACAACAACAACAACAACAAAAATCCCACCTTGCTTGTGCTTACACAAGGTTATGATCCTGGGTGACTAGAACAATGGTGGTATCCTTGACAGAAAGAGAGAAGTCAGGAGGTATGGGCTCAAAACAAGAATGAATTCTGTTTTGAATATATTGCATTTGAAATGCCCATGAGACATTACAATGGAAGTATATAATAGAGAATTGGAGAAGAGAGTTGAGGGAGCAGCTTTTATCCTGGGTTGTGTGCATGTGTAGGTAGCCTGGGTCATCAATGTATGTGGTGGGTAAGTTATGAGTGCAAACAAAACACATCTAGATCCATGGGCATTATTTATTCTGGAAGCCTTTTGCTCTTATCAAGAGATGAATAACCTGAGATCTAAAGACCCAAAGCCCCCAGTACTCCTATAGCTTCATGTAGACTTGGATTCATAGCCTGCTTCAGAAACTTAATGAGTTGCGTGACACTGCACTTTGGTTTTCTTATTGGTAAAAATGAGGGAGTTGGTCTTGATAATCTCTAAGGTCTCTACCAGCTCTAAATGTATGATCCTATGACTTTAAAAACAATATATTTCTGAGACCTAAAAAGCAGGTCAAGAATGAGTGAAATTAGTCTAGTTCCATGTGTAACTTTATTTTCCTATGGATATTTCAAGTCAGGTACTGCCTTTATGCATACCACATTTCTGAGAAAGATGAAAATTTTTATACTAATCACATGTCCTTTCAGCTTGTGATCATAAAGCAAGCTCAGGGTTTTTTTTTTTTTTGGAAAGATAACAAACTCCTACTTGGGCTCCCTTCTGCTTCTATTTGCAGATGACATTGTGCTGATTACTTTAATTCTACAAATGCCACAAACTCTCCACAATGAAATCTATGATAACTCAGGTAATTGACTTATTGATCCACACTGGAATAAGTATAGGGATAAAAAAATATGTATTGTCTAGATTATGATATATAGTTGGATTAGTAGCTTGTGAATTAGTCCATTTATATGTATATCTTAAATATGAATCATACATAAACAGTGAGCTGGATACAGAAATTAATAGGGGAAAGAGAACCATTGAATTAAGAAATTTTGTAGTACTTTCAATGATCCGAAGTTTCTCTATGACACAAAAATCCACTTTTTAAACATTCTATTTTATTATTAATATTATTAGATTATCAATTATAATTAATTATTTTAATTTAATAATATAATTAATAACTAATTTTAGAATATTAAATATTCTAGTGATGCTGTATTGCTAATGATTCTCAAACACCATAATCTCTGCAGATGCAACATTGCAGATAACTCAAGGAGAAAATGAGAGACATAAGGAGCACAAAGGTAGGATAGAGGATATTTATGAAATATGTATTCAGGGAAATGCTGGGGGGGGGAGGGGTTGGATGGGAACTGCTCATATAGTCATAGTAAGAGGTAATCAGCAGATGGTGTGGGTGCTCCATTGGTACTCATATGAGGCCAAGAGTTATAGAGGAAAGAGCCCAGCATATCAGGTGTACATCTTATGATGGATTTATGGGGGGACATAAACAAATGTGTACAAAGTATGTATGATTTCTGGTCTGCACAATTAAAGGACCTCCATTAATGAGACTATGGATCCATCCTAATATACAAGTAGTATCTACAAGTAACAGCCTTCCAGATATATGTATCTAAAAAGTACATTCTTATTATTAGTAAAAATAAATTAGGTTTTCATTTGTGCAATTTATAAATAGCAATATAGTTATTATATCTTGCTGGAACCCACTAATTAAAATGTTAAGCAATTAATGTGTTCCTTTGGCCTCCCTCTACTCTTCTTAAATTCTCTTTCCCTCAGATTAGTCCCAATTTCATCTAAGGGAACTACTTCCCTTTACTATTGTCAAACCATATATAAAGTATTAAATTCAGATTTAGGCACCAAAGTTTGGTACCATTGGTTAGTGAGAGAGCGTCCAGAAGAGGTCAGCCACTCAGGGATCTTGAGTCCATGCTATATGAAGATTAAATGAAGGAAACAGGGATGCTTATGTTAGGGAAAAGAAGATTCAGGGAGAACAGGAGTTGTGGTTATAAGGTTGTTTCTATCATGTCCCACAATTTGTGACCCCACCTGAGGTTTTCTTGGTGAAAATAAAATCAATTAGTATTGATTATTTTGATTTATTTTTAATTTGATTTTAGGATTTAGCTACTTTCTTTAGGAAAGCTAACCCTAATAGCTAAGCCAGACTAACATGGATAAGTTATGTATAGGTTACTGATAGATTTAGTAAATAGATAGATTGAGAAGACTTTACGATTTAAAGCAGATAATTTGGAAAAATAAAATAATCATAAGATCATAAGGTTTTTTTAAGAGTAAAATTCCTTTTCTATCAGAAAGGAAGGTTGATCAGAATCTAAGTTCCTCTTTCTGGAAGCTGGAGAAAGTTTAGTCAGATGTTAAGTTCCTCTTTCCAATCTTAGTGGATAAGCTGCCTTTATTCTTGAGTAGAGTCTAAGTTGAACAATGAAATCTTCTAAGGAAGATGGGTAATGACTGCTAACTACTGACCACAACTTCCTCTTTCTCAGTACCCTTTCTGGTTACAAAAGGCATCAACTGTAAGGCAAGGACTTCTGGGAAAGATTAAGAAAACCTGGGATAAGTTAACTAGTCAAGAACGCTTCCTTGTCCACCTGAATTATGTTCAGAACAAAGTTCTGTCTTTTTTTTATTCCTCTTTTCTATTATAAAAACAAACTCCTTAAATCACTCTTTCCTCTGACATCCGAGAATTCATGTGATCTGATTTGATATGCAAATGCTGGCTTTGCAAATTAAATCATAGATGGCTCCATAACTTTGTCCTGAGTTTCCTTTTTATTTCAGATAATAAATTTTGACACTAGCAGAAATACTGGAGTGGTTTGTGATTTCCTTCTCCTGCTTATTTTACAGATAAGGAAACTGAGGCAAAGTATTAAGTGATTTGCCCAGGGTCACATAGCTATTTAGTGTCTGAGGCTGGATTTGAACTGGTCAGGTCTTCCTGACTCCAGGCCTGGCACTCTATCCACTGTACCACCTATCTGTCCCATAGTGTAACTCATGAATAGTTATTAAGTGGTTCCCCACTGACCTTTCACTTTCTCTTTGGCGTTTATGGGTTAAGAAGTCTGGAAACTGCCACAGCTGCCAGTGGTTTACTCTCCTGAGGTCTGCTCTAGTTGGTCTGTGTCACTGGTCTGTGATGCTGGTCTGGGCCACCGTGGGTCTGTGCTTGGATCCCAGCTCAGTGCAATAGACCCTTCTCATAGGCCTGTCAGGCTGCTTTCAGCAGGAGATTTGTTTCTTTCTGTCACTTTGTGGGTTCTGTAGCTCTAAAATTTGTTTAGAGTCATATTTTACAAGTATTGGAGGTTCTTGGAGCGGGAGTTCAAGGAAGTTCCTGCTTTTAACTCCACCGTCTTGGCTCTGCCTCCTCAAGGCAGGTTTCATATTGGAGAGATCACACTGAATAGCACAAGTCATAGAAACCTGGTCCCCCTGACCTAGGAAGGTAAGTTCCAGCTCCTACAGTATCCTACTACCTGCCTCAGCTGAGAACACTGGGTGGGGGAAGAGGCAGGGACAGTGGGTGGGACAGTCATAATTACTCAGTCCTACCATAAGCTGGGCAATGCACCTCTGCAGCTCCCAGAGCTATTTAGTCACACTAGGGACAGCCTCCATCAGATCCCCTTGGACAGGAGTTCTTAACCTTTTTTGTCAGGGACTTCTTTGGCAGGCTGGTGAAGCCTCCAGACCCATTCTCCTAAGTGTTTTTGTGGTATCAAATAAAATACTTAAGAATACAAAGAAAGTCAATTATGTTAAAATAGTTATCTTGAAAAACAAAACAAAATAAAAAACAATGCAAGTTATCATACCCCAAGTTAGGAACCTCTACTCTAGGGTTATATGAAACTTCTGAATCACCATTTCATTTCTGTGGTCTCAGAAGTTTCCCAAGAGGCAAATATGACAGAGTGATGCAGAAGCACTAGTCACATAAAGAAAATCAAAGACTACATAGATCTGTTGTCACTGAACTTTTACAACCTCTAGTATAGGTTCCTCTTAGAGAACCTATATAAAAGAACCTAGAAGGTCTTATCAGTACAGTTTATAGACTTAAAAGCTCATAAAATGTTATTCCTGGAAAAGACCTTAAAGTACATCCAGTCCATTATCCTCCCCCATCTTTCATCTGAGAAAACTAAGGCTCTGGGAGGCTAGGTGGAACAGTGAATAGAACACTGGCCCTGGAGTCAGGAGGGCCTGAGTTCAAATTTGACCTCAGACACTTAACACTTACTAGCCATGTGACCTCGGGCAAGTCACTTAATCCCAATTGCCCTCCAAAAAGCAAAACAAACAAATAAAAAACCAAGGCTCATAGAGGCTCCTTGGGCTTTGTTTTGTTTTGTTTTAATTACTCAAAGTCTTACAACAGGTAAATGTTAGACAAAGAAGTGAACCCAGGTCTTCATGAAGACTGTTTTTCCAACTACATTGTAATTCATCAGGTACCTAGTGACAACCCTTTGAAGTATTTTGTGCCTGAGATCTTGGGCAGCATTCAGCTGTGTATCCCAATGCAGAATGTTCTTTCCAAGGACTCACATAGCACATAGAAGAACAGTCAGTGAATAAGCTGTGTTCAGTTTAGCCCTAGAGAGCATAACTTGTAAAAGGTGCAGGAAAGCGGCGGCTAGGTGGCGCAGTGAGTAAAGCTCTGGCCCTGGAGTCAGGAGGTCCTGAGTTCAGTTCTGGCCTCAAGACACTTAACATCCACACAAAAAAAAAAACTAGCTGTGTAACCTTGGGCAAGTTACTTAACCCCAACTGCCCTCTAAAAAGGCAAAAAAAAAAAAAAGGTGCAGGAAGGAAAACTTGGACTTGATTTAGGGAAAACTTTCATGTAATTAGAGATACCCAAAGGACAATAGGTTGCCTTGGGAAGAAATTGGTTTCCCTGTCACCGAAGGAATGCAAGCAGAGGCTGGATAATCATTTCTTAGGCTTAGGTTGCCTCTGAGGTTCCCTTCAAACCTTGCAATTGTGTGAACTTCTTTTGGGAAAAGAAAAGTTTAGCAGTGTCTAGTGATTTAATGGTACCTATCTCTAGGGTGGGGGTGAAGAGGAGAGAGGAAAGGAGGGGGAGAGAAGAAAGAAAAAGGAAAAAAAGAGAAATTTACTTATTACATATTTAAAAGGAACAATAAATTGTACATAACATTTGCAGTTTCATGTACAATCATCTTTTTAAAAAATATAGACTATGTTATGGAAATGCTTGTTTTATTCCGTAAATTAAAAATGAACACAAGGGAATTAAAATGTCAACCCAATTCTATGGGAGAACTCTCTGAGCTATCCATACAAACTTCCGAAGACTTTCTCTGAAGAAATCTTTTTACAGTTCAGTTAAGGTGACCTGTCACTTCATATTAAGTTAAAGTTGGATTGAACTATGGCAGTATCAAGTAATGACAAACAATGCTCTAGAAGTTAGGCTTCTCATGACTGTGCCTTTCATTTATTGTTAGCTTCAGTAAGCTCATTGTGTCAAAAATTGTGCGATGAGGCAGCTAGGGTGGTGCAGTGAATAGAGCACCCACTCTGGAGTCAGAAGGACTGAGTTCAAATTTGGCCTCAGACACTTGACACTTAACTAGCTGTGTGACCTTGGGCAAGTCACTTAACCTCAATTGCCTTGCCTTCCCCCCTCCAAAACAACAACAACAAAAATGGTACGATTTACCTATTCTCAATAAATTATATGTCTTTTCTGCTAAATTACATTATAGTCAGACAGCCTGGTTTGACAGCTTTGTTCTTGAGCAAAGTACAAGGAAGGTGAGTGAGTCTATCTGCAAAGATCTGGTAGCTCTGGGAGGTCATATCTCTCGAGGTTTAATAAGGAATCTTCTCTTTGAAAATCCAAATCTCAAGAAACATTTTATCATCAAGATGCCAGGGAGCAGCTCCCACCATTATGAATCCATCCTCTGTATCAAGGCAAGTGCAAAAGAGCTCAGTAACATTGAGTTCTTTTCAGATGTAATTATCTTGTCAAAATGTACAACTCTCTCCATTCTCCAAATAGCCATAGGAAGCAGCTGGCCAAGCCTGGCATCAGCTAAAACCCCTTGTAATATCTAACTTGTGAACAGGCATAAAGAGAAATAAAGAAAGTTGAGCTTTTTGGTAAGCCTTTGGCTAAAGAAACAGCATTTGAGTTAGTCTCTTTGTTGGCTGAAAGAACACACGTTAGCCATTTTTAGACTTTTGCAAGTTCTGAGGCATGGCTGGAGACTTGTGAGTGGCCCTGTATACTATTTTCATAAGATCAGTTTTGCAGATGAGAGAACAGTCCCTAAGAGTCAAGTGACATAGAGAATAAGTGGCAAAGCTTGGAATTAAATCAATGACTTCAGATGTCAAACCAAATGTAGTTTTCATTGCTCCCATTCTATCATCTCCCCCTCTCCCCCACCTAAGCTCAAGATTTGTTTGTTTTATCCATTAATTCTTTAAATATAAAAAATCATTTATTTTCTCTTTCTCCACCCTCACTCGACATTAGAGGGGAAAAAGAGAAAGGAAACTCTTGTAACAAATGTCCATGGTTAAACAAAATAAACTCCCAACCTACCCACATCCCAAAATGCATAGCTCATTCTACTTTTTGAGTCCAACACCTCTTGGTCAAGAGATATAAATTATACATCATCACTGGTCTTCTGGCATAGTGGTTGGTCATTGGAATAATCAGAGTTCTTAATTATTTAAAAAGCATTAAAGTCTTACAATTTAAGACTTGCAATTTTTTTAAGTCTTACAATTTTAAGCCTTAAAAGGCATAAAGTCTTACAATGTCATAATATAAATTGTTCTCCTGGTTTTGCTCAAAACTTCACTGCATCGGTTCAAACAAGTCTTCGATGGAGTTTTAAAGGATAATAATATTGTTAACCCCACTGCTAGTGCCTTACCTCAAAGATTACCTTCCATTTACTCTGTGTCTATCTTGCATGCACACAGTTATTTGCATGTTGTCTCCCCTATTAGAATGGGAGCTCCTTAAGAGTAGGGATGATGAGGGGTGGCTAGGTGGTGCAGTGTATACGCACTGGCTCTGGAGTCAGGAGGACCTGAGTTCAAATCCAGCTTCAGATGCTCGCAAAAACAAATACACACAAATTTTCACTCAGAACCACACCTAGAAATAACTGGCCGTGTAACCTTGAGGAAGTTACTTAACCCCGATTCCTTTAAAAAAAAAGAGTAGGGATGATGATTTTGCCTATCTTTATATCTATCACACTTACCCTAGTTCCTGGTAGATAGTAGGACTACATAAATGTATGTTGACTGACATTTAATTGGCATATTACAACCTGTTTTCCTCACATCATCTCTATGAATTATTGTGCTAGGTTCTAGGAATAGGAACCCAAAAGCATTCAGTTCCTGCCCTCAAGGAGCTTATATATACCAGCAAACTATAGTTTGCTCACAGATAAATCAATGAAGGCTATATACAAGATAAGTACCCAGTGATTTGGAGGGGGGTGTTAATAACAAACTGGCAAATCAAAAAAGGCCTAAATTCTTTTCAGATGTAATTATCTTGCTAAAAATGTATGCTTATGTCCACTTCAAATTGCCATAAGAACAGTGGGTTCTGGCTGGCAACAGGAAAGACAAATAACTATGTACACCCAACATATACTCTATGTAATTTTTGTGTCCATTTTTAGAGATAATAGAACATTCTTAGAGAAGTAAAGTGACTGAAGTCACACAGTTAACATATGTCAGCACCTAGATTTGAAGCCAAGTCTAATAACTGAAAATTTAATAATTTTTTATTCTACTACTTTTTACAACTTTGTAAAAGTCTTATAGGATAGAATAGAATGTTGAATCAAACATAAAAGAACAAATAGATAAAGAAGTAAATTAAATAAATGTATAAAAAGGAGCAAAAGACAATTAGAGAAAGAATAGCGAAAAAACAAACATTCCTGCTATGTACAACTGCCATCAAATATTCACTCCTAGAGACAGAAGCTCAGAAGGACAGGAATTTCAAGGTCATACACTGGTGAGTGTGTGATTTTGCATAGTGGGGTCAGACCTGAGTCAATTCTTTTCCAATGTCATGTATTTAGAGAAGTACCAATTACTAAAATGCAATTTCAACAGACAGTGATAATGTATCTAGAGGGATATGGCTCAAAATTGGGCTCCTATGCCTAAGGCTATTTTTGAAATGACTCAGAATAAATCCATCATTTTTTTTAAAATTATGGTATCATTTGCAAAGGCCATTCTGTCTGTTGTGTATACATAGTCAGAGAAAGCAAAGTCTTTGTAGTCTGAAAGAGATGGAAAAATACAAATAAAGACATGGGTGGCAGAAAGTTTTTGACAATTTGCTTTTTGATCATTTCATTGAGTTTGGATTTTAGATATATTTCTCCTTTGCTTTTAGTGGGGAGAGTAACAGAGTCAGGTCAACAGTGGACATAGTGAATATAATAGAGGACCAATGAAGGAAAGTTATAGGGAGGCACAAATGCATAACACAAGGAAAATCTTTCTAATAATTAAAGTTGATAAAATATTGAATAGGCTACCTCCAGTGAGCTCTCTCTCAGTGGAATTGTATAAGCAGAGGCTGGATGCCTCTTCTGGGAAATGTAGCAGATGAGTTTCATGACAGAATATGGGTATGGGTTAAACCATATAAACTCTGTCGTACTTTCAACTAAAGATTTCAGTTGATTCAAAATACATTTACTAACCCTGAACCAGGACATACACCAGTCTCTAGGACAGATACAAAATTTATATAAGACATGGGTCTCTGAACTCATGGACTTTACCATTTCATAAAGAGACGGGATAAGACAAATAGCTATAATATACCACATCGCTTAATGGAATTACAGGATTATAAGATTTAGAGATGGATGGAAAGGGACTTTAGAGTCTACTAAGTCTAACTCTCTCATTTATAGAAAAGAAAACTGAGGCACAGAGAGGTTAAAAAGAAAATCTGGGGTCCCAGAGCTTGAAAACACCTGTGGTAAGATTCAAACTGAGAGCTTCCTGACTCCAAGTCCAGGGCTCTATCTGCTATGCCACCCAACTGCCCTTGGTTAAGGTTGGGCTATGAAAAGAAGATGGGTGTTCACATAAAACAAGCAAGATATAACCAATAGACAGTCTGTATGCTCCATTCATAACTTAACAATGTCAAGTGAAATCTAGGAAGTCCCTCAACATTTAGGGTAAACCCCTTGTGTACAACCCATGGGAGAACATGGACCAATCAACCAATCAATGAGGCGCTGTATCAGAAGTGGGATACAAAGGCAAAAAAGACAAAAGACATTACCCTCAAGAAGCTCATATTTTGTGGATAGAGCATTGGCCTTGGAAGCAGGACTTAAGTTCAAATAGTATTAACTGGGTGACCTTGAGCAAGTCACTTAACACTGATTGCCACCTCCCTCCCCCCTTCCTCACTACTCCCCCCCAAAGAAGCTAATATTTTATCAGGGAAGGATGTTAAGTACATCTATTAACAATGTGCCATATTTATATACACAAAAATATACAGTAATTTTATTGGGGGAAGGAAAGGCTTAATGGCTCTTGAGTTGTATGGAATTGCTGAAGCATAAGGGGCAGGTGAGTGACCTACTTTAGATCTAAACTTTAGCAACCATGGAAAGGGTGGAACAGAGTGAGGCTGTTCTTCTTAACCTCTCCACAGACTTTGACACTGTTGGTCTCTCTCTCCTCTCTGACAGTCTCTTCTCTCTAGGATTTTGGAAAACCACTCTCCCCTGGCTTCCCTATCTATCTAACCTCCGCATCTCGTTCTCCTTTGCTGGATCCTCTTCCAGATCACTCCCTCAAACCATGGGTGTCCCTCAGGGTTCTGTCTGGGCCCCTCTTCTATGTTCCCTCTATACTGCTTCACTTGGTGATTTCATCAGTTTCCATGGATTTAATTATCTTATGCTGATGATTCTTAAATCTACCTATCTTGCTTCAGATTTTCAGATAATCTTCAATTTCACAGCTTTAACTGCTTTTCAGACAACTCAAACTGTATGCTCAGTAGACATCTTAAATCTAATATGTCCAAAATAGAGGTGGGGAGGGGAATCTGGGGGCCCAAACCCTTTCCCCTCCTATCTTCTCTATTACTGCAGAGGATGACACTATCTTCACAACTCCCCAGCCTCCTAAACTAGGAGTTATCATGGACTCCTCCCTACCTCCTCACCCTACAATCTGTCCCCAAAGTCTGTCCATTTTACCTTTGCAACATTTTCAAACCTGCCTTCGTTTCTCCTCTGACACTACCACCCCTTTAGTGAAGGCCCTCATCACCTCATGCCTGGACTGTCGTAATAACAAGATGGTAGGTTTGTCTCAAGTCTCCAGCCATTCCAATCCATTTAGCTACCAAAGTGATTTTCCTAAAGTGTGGGTTGGACTGTGTCACTCTCCCCTACTCAATAAACTCCAGGGGCTTCTTATGTCTCCAAGATCAAATACAAAATGCTCTGTTTGGCATTCAAGGCCCTTTATAACCTAGCTTCCTTTTATCTTTGAGGGTGTCTTAACACCTTACTCCCGGACATTCTCTTAGATTCAATGACTGTGACCTCCTGGCTGTTCCACAAACAAGATACTATCTCTTGGCCCCAGGCATTTTCTCTATCTCCTCTGCCTGGAATGCTTTCCTTTCTCCCTTCTGCCTACTGAGCTCCTTGGCTTACTTTAAAACCTTAATAAAATTCCCTCTTTTACTGGAAGCCTTCCCTAATTCCTTTTAAATTTAGTGCCCTTTGTTAATTATTTTCTTTTCGTCCTGTATATAGCTTGTCCTGTGATTTTTTTTGGCATGCTGTGACCCACATTAAATCGTGATCTCCTATATGGCAGTGACTGTCTTTTCCTTCTTTTCGTCTCTCCAGTGAGTGATGAGCAGAATGCCTAACACATCATAGATGCTTAATTAATGATCATTGATTGATTATTTGTTGGGGGTGAAGCTCTAATGCCAGTGTCCTCTTAGTTCATGTTCAGTGTTGGGATGAAACGAAGCACTAGAAAGTCATTGAACATTTAACAAAACAGGTTGATTTTGCCCCAATGTAGCAGGGATATGCAACAAGGATAAAGTGTACTTTATCAAAATTAGGCTTTCTGTGCTTAAGACTCTTTTTCAAAATGACAGAATAACTATCAATTTTTTTAAGATCATGGTATCATTTGCAAAGGCCACTTTGTCTGATTCTACAATGGATGCGAAAACAACACTTGGGGTGGAACTTTTTGGTCTAAAGTGACATGGTAATAGCTCAGGGAGAGAGGAGCATCCTGTAAGTAGTTGAAGAGCTCTGTTTTTACTTGGGAACTTTAAAAATTCCCTAATGCAACCTAGACATATTTATTAATATAGTTAAATACATATTTTAACAGTTCTTTGAACATCACATTGGAAATGAGAAAGGGGCATTGATCTGACATTTGTCCTATGATCCATCTGACATTCACTGAAGTTAAACTAGATTCTACATGTGTTAAAAAATAATTGTCTCATTAGGAGGCCAATTATTACTAGTCAGGCCACCTTACTTCTTTTGCTGAAATGGCCTGCCACAGTTTCAAAGACTACTAATGGTGGCAAAGGGAAAAAAAATAAAAGGCAGGGAGGACGAGAGTACAGCTCTTGTTAGCATTGTAGCACACATGTCATCCCAGCAGTAGCTGGCATTTTAACGTTCTATGCTCGAAGGAAATTGGATGAAATTATTTCGAATGTAGGGAGCTATAAAAGGACCCACTGTCAGTTCCTATCTATACTGAAGAATTAAGTTAAATAAACTGGGGCTTCTTGCTGTTAATACTTAATTAGTGGTCTTCTTTTACTGGTACTAGCATACCAGTAATTATGAATATTACTTAACCCAGAAATGTCAGGCTTCGTTAGTTTAGTGCAATGTTCTGGAAACACTGTTGATGGAAACACTTACTGTACATTCTGGAGTTGGTGCTGCACTGTTTGCTGTCAATTAAGCTTTAGGAACTATATCTGACTGAAACATTCTATTCACAGATCCTGGCTTGTTAAGAAATAAAGGGAGCACATCAACCAAGACTGAATGGATAGAAGAAGCTTAAGGTCATGGGCATGCATTTGATGTATTTTCAAAACTTAAATTTCAAACCATGAGCTACCCCAAATAATCGACTTGTGGCATATGTTTTGGAGACTGTGGCCCAAACTACTAACCTACAATAGTTTGAGGCAGCACAATGTACTAGATGACACACAGATGGGATTATTGTGGGCAAATGATGATAGGGGGACTCCAGGCTTAAAGGCTGTGTCAAACACACACTCATGGTGATAAAAACACAGCCAAGCTGTGTTATCTGTCCCTTTTTCATCAGGCCAATTTGAGGTGTTATTTCTATGCGGGCAGAAATGGTTATTCCTGGGCTTTTGGGCAATTACATTGCCAAGGAGAAAAACTCTTGCTGATCACTTCAAACAAGTTTTATGTCTGGAATTGTTTCGAAATGAATGTATCTCTGAGCATGAAGAACCAGATTTTGTTATAATAAAAATAACATCATTCATTTACTATTTTTTAGTGACCTTCATTACTAATGTTGTTTCCTTGAGTGTGGTGACTTTTCATTTTTATTTTTGCATGTCCAGGTCCCCTAGCACAAGTGTTTGACGTGTAGTGATATACTTATTAAATGTTGATTGAATGAACTTTCCCTATGGTCACTGTCATCTTGTAATGAATTCCTTCATTTGTGCTAGCTTCCTCTCCCCGGTCTTAGGTAGTAAACTGCTGAAGGACAGGGAAAATGAAGGCCAGGGTGACCCAGGGGAAAGAGTCCTACATAAGAAGGCAGAAGACCTGTGTGAAAATTCTGTATTTTCTCCTTCCTACCTTTGTAACCATCAAAAGTCACTCCATCTTAAAAATAAGGTCTTGAATGCTATGTCCCATGTTTTGTATCCCTAATTCAAATCCTTTACTCCATGTCTCCTCTCTCTGATATGAATCCTACGTATTGTTTCCTTTCCCCAGTAATGTCTAACACACTATTGGCCGCACAAGAGATACCTGTTTAATAGATTATATACATACAAGTCAGACGTTCATCTTTAAAAGTACTTGTTTTAACATCAACATCCCATTCTACTTTGTCTTCAGCACCGTTTATTCTCTTTTTAGGTATAATCCTTAAACTCCTTCTGCCAGATTATGCTGGAATCACTCTTATTTCTTTGTCTGATACCTACCTGTACTACCTCTATTCTAGATCAGTAAATCATGCCTGGGACCATGATTATTTCTCTCCTTTGCTCACAGTAAGTTAAAAGGTTAAGAATATTTAAATACCCTGGATTTGAGTTCTCAAAAGTGACTCAAGTGTTAATTGCATTTTGAAAAATATGTTATAATGTCTAAAAAATGTTATAATAATTACAATTCATGTTGTACTTTAAGGTTTACAAAATGCTTAACATTATTATCCTATTTGATCCACTCAACAACCCCATGAGGTAGGTGTTATAATTATTCCCATTTTACAAAAGAGGGAACTGAGAAAAAGAGAGGCTAAGTGACTTGCACAGGGCTTAGCTGCTAGTAAAATGTTTTTTGTCAGGGTTTGAACTCATATTCCTGATGCCAAGTCTAGCCCTTTTTATATATTTATATATCCCCTAGCTTCCTCTACCGGAACCTAATTTCCACTAATTTCCAAGTACCTTGAATGGTGGTATTATTTTCTTACTAGAAATCTAATCTTGGTTACCCCCACTTAGCACACACTAACTTTTCAACTTTCTCTTTGGAGTCATTTATGGTACTTGCCAGGAAGATGGTTTCTACCCAAAAGTCAGTGCAACATGCTTACATCAAAGAAGGTGCTGTTCTCAAGGAGCGAAGCAGAATCACAGTAGCTCAAAAGAAATGTGAGATGTGCAAATTGAGAGACATCTTCACTCCAAATGCATATACTGACTATTAGTGCCTGACCTGTGGTAGAGCCTTCCGAGCTAGTGTGGGTCTGATCAGCCACAACTGAACACACTATTCCTTGATGCCAACAAAGTGATGTCATTTTGATCTTCTCTGGGCCTCAAGGACAGCAACCAATTAACCATTCATAGTTTTGTTAGTTTTCTTAATGTTTAAATTCTACACATTACATTTATTTAAAATTTATTGTCAAGTAGTTACTATGTCAATTGTATGCATGTGTAGAGTGGGGACAACAGTTCCAAAATGTGCTATGAAAAACATTCCTAATGACCTCGCAGGAATTAGACAGGATGAGAAAACATAGAAGTTTAACTCTGTTAATCAAAGATCAGAAGCACACCTGTGGGAGAAAATTATTGTAAGAACTACTTTAATAAACACCTGTTTCTTCCCTGAGGATATCATATCCTTTGCAATCTCCTCCACTGGAATCCATTATTTTTCTTGCTCTCCAGAAGTCAAAGGAACAGGGAGAAGGAAAGGCATAATCTTTATTACCTTTCAGATCACATTTCTACCACTACATTCTCTTTTACTATCTTTTCCTCTTCTATAGAATCTGTTGTACTCTCAGCTTCAATCAAACCTTCAATCACCAAAAGATGACCTAGGCTTCTACTTTAGAGAGAAGATTGAGGTCATCTCATGTGACTTCCCACAGTCCCGCCCTTCGCCACTGCCATTTCTTCAAACATTAGGATCATCACCCTTTGTCTTTCACCTCTTGCCACAGATGAAAAATGTTTATTACTCAATAAAATTCATTTAGCTCCCTACATTCTTTCTATTTCCTCCCACCTTCTCTAAGTCATTGATACGACTGCCATACTTTTTTTTCCTTGCATGCATCTTCACTCTCTTTCCTGCCACCGACTTCTTCACCTCTGTCTATAAACATTCTCAATTCCCCTTAACCTTCAAAAAACTTTTCTTTGACTTTTTCTAGTCCAACCAGCTACCATTATATTTATATTGTCCCTGTCAATGCTAAATCTCTTGGAAAAAGCTGTCAATACCTGATTCCTCCTCTTATTCACTATGCAACAATTCCTTAATAATTCTTGAAATCAGACTTCTATTTCCCCCTCCAAAGTATTCTTTCTAAAGACATCAATAACCTCCCAATCATCAAATCTAATGACATTTGTCAGTCTCAATAGTCAAATTCTCTAGAACTTTTAGCACTGTTGACATTTTCTTCCCCTGACTAGTCTCTTCTTTTTTTTTTGCTTCTTTTGTTGAAGCACAATTGGGGTTAAGTGACTTGCCCAAGGTCACATGGCTAGTATTTGTGTTAAGTGTCTGAGGCGGGATTTGAACTCAGGTCCTCCTGACTCCAGGGCCGGTGCTCTATTCACTTAGCCTCTTCTTAAACCTCAGAAATATTATACTCTCCTGAGTCTCCTCATATCTCTCTACTCCTTCTCTGTCTCTTTTACCAGGTCCTTAGTCCTTAAGGTGGATGCCCCTCAAATGTCTGTCCACAGCTCTTTTTTTTTTTGTACTCTCTTCCTTGACAATATCATTTATTAGATCTAACTATCTAGATAGATCTATCACATTTATGGAGATAACTACTCTTGTGCACATTTGTTTCATTCATAATTTGGTCTGGGATACCAAAAGTATTTCTAATATTGGTGAATGAACACATCTTTTTTTAACCTCATCTCAAAACATCCATTGATCCATCTGATCCAATGGCAATATCAAATGTATTAAAAAGAACATAAAAACAAACATGCACACAATTGCACAGTTCTCATAAAAGTCTATTAAAATATTTAGTCTTCCCTCTTGACTCCTCCCCCTCCACAAACCTATACCTTTAACTATTTATAGGATTTCACCTGGATCTTCCACTGACATCTGAAATTCAACATAGGAACAAAAGATCATACATACAGAGCTTGAAAGGACTTCAGAGGCCATCGGTTCTAACCTTCTTATTTTACTGACATAGGCAGGATTTGAACCTAGGTTCTTTGACTCCTAGGTCAGGGCTATTTCCAACATATTGAATATGTCTCAAATTGAGATCATTATCCTTCCCTCTGAACCCATTTTTCCTTCTGAGTTTACTTACCCAATTTTTTGAGTTAGCAACCAAGTAAGAAAAAGTGGTAATAGCAGTTTTCTTTTGACCCAGATTATTTTTTATATATCCCAGTATACCTCCCACAGACAATCACTTGGCAAATCCTCTCAATTTTCAACCTACAACCTCTGTAGCATACATACTTGCTTTTCTTCTTGTGCCCATCACCTACTATGGTCTCAACTACTATCTACCTGAATCATTGCAACAGCCCTCTAAAAGGCATTTCTGCTTCTACTCTGACTCCACCAATTCATCTTTTAGCATACGTCTGCCAATATTACATTCCTCATTCAGTTCTGGTCATGCACAAATATCTCCTTTATTGAAGAGAGAAATGCAAATTAAAACAAACTTGAGTTTTCATTTTATACCTTACCAGATTGGCTAAAATGATTAAATGGGGAAGTGAATAACTGGAAGGGATGTGGGAAAATTGGGAAACTAATTCATTATTGGTAGAATTGTGAACTGATCCAACCATTATGGAAAGCAATCTGGAATTATGCCTAAGCTGATATTAAAACTACCTATAGGGGTGGCTAGGTGGCACAGTGAATAGAGCAAAGGCCTTGGAGTCAGAAGGGCCTGAGTTCAAATCTGGCCTCAGACACTTAACACTTATTAGCCGTGTGACCTTGGGCAAGTCACTTAACCCCAATTGCCCTGCCTTCCACCTCCAAAAAGCAATAAATAAACAAGCAAACAAGTAAATAAACTACCTATGGCCTTGAACCAGCAATCTACATCTATTTCCCAAGATGTTTAGAGAAAAAGGAAAAGAACTTATGTTCTAAAATGTTTATAGAAGCTCTTTTTGTTGTGGCAAAGAATTGGAAATTTCAGGGATGCCTGTTAATTGGGAAATGACTGAACAAGTTGTGGTATATGATTCTGATGGAATATTACTGTGCTATAAGAAATGAAGAACTCAACTGATCTTAGAAAAGCATGGAAGGATTTACATGAAATAATGAAGAGCAATATGAGCAGAACCAACAGACCATTGTATACAGGAACAATAATATTGTTTTAAGAATGACTTTGAGTGAATAAAAAAATTTGACTATTATAAATACCCAAATAAACTATAAAGGACATAGAAAGAAAGATGCTATCTGCATCCAGAGGAAGAACTGATAATTAGAAGTATTAATAGAATAATTTTACATATATATTGATATATCTATGCATATATATATATTGTGTGTATGTGTGTCTAATGGTAGTCATCTCTAGGGTGGCAGGGAGGGAAAAAAAGAAATTCATATGATCACTTTTTTGTATAGAATAATAGCAAGTTGTACATAATGGATTTACAGCTTCATGTGCAATCATCTTTTTTTAAATTATGCTAGGTTATGGAAAGGCTTGTTTTATGCCATACATTAAAAATAAAAGTAAACCAAAAAATAGATATCTTCAATGGCTTCTTTTTGCCTCCTGAATAAAATTTGAACTGTGCTTGGAATTAACAGCCCTCCACAATCTGGCCCTACTTTGCTATTCTGGGTAGCTCTTATATCACTCTGCTTAATACACTTTACACTCAGTAACTATGGGCAAGCCTCAAACTCTGTGCATCTAAATTTCCCCATGAGTAAAGTACAGCAGTTGAGCTATATGGCCTGTTTCTCTTCCAGCTCTAAAAACCTACAGTTTTTCTGGTCAAAATGCTAAATAGCTGCATATTTGATATTATACTAACTGAGTCAGAGTCTGGCCATTAATGCTTTGGGAACTAGGGCATGCATGGTCTGATTTCCCAAAAATATCCCTAGAGGAAACTGTCCCTGACAAACTATCTGTTGAATATACACAGGGGCTGTGGAGGACAGTCCTGTAAGTTAGAGGCTCTTCTCATGCTGAAGAAAAGGGTGAAAGCTTCTAGTATACATTGTTAAGTTCAGCAATAAATATTTATAGGATTACCAGCCCATTGTAAAGGGAATAACCAAATTCATTCTGATGCAAAACTGCTGACTGCTTAGCTTCTCTATTTGGCAGAATGTAATTACAAGGCCACTTTACTGTTTGTCTCCTTGTGTTAAGGCTCCCTGGATCACCTGTGATTGGCTCACTGTAAGATCTCATCCAACCTCTCTAAGCATTCTGCCCACAAGGTTAGAAATGTGAGCACTTCCCCTCACACAGCGTTAAAGTCTATCAAGTTAGGACCCACATATTGAAATCATTTTTCATAATTGCAAAAAGTCCTATTTAAACTCAGCAACGAAGCTAATTAGTCATCCCTGAGGTTCAAGCAAGGGACACTGCCTGCACTTTTCCTGGTTTAAGGATATTACACTCAGTATCTACCATTTACTCTCTGTTCAACTCCTCTGAGGTTTCACTGTGGTCACTCAGGCTGGGTACTTAAAAAAATGTATGTATGTATGCATGTGTATTTTATATAGAGAGAGTGCACATTATACACATGTATTATGTGTATTATATGTATTGCACACATATGTAACATAAACATCTACATATATAATACTCACATACATTGTAGCATGCAGTTTTTATATGCATTTATAATCTGACTCTCCCATTACCACTCCACCCTTCTCCTGCCAACAACAACAAAAAAGACAAAAAAACCTCTCATCATAAATATGCATGTCCAGTGAAACAAATTACTACATTGGCCAAGGGCCAAGAATGTCTTTCTCTCTGAATTTTAAGTTCATCACCTCTCTGGCAGGAATTGTGTGGCATGTTTCATCTGTAGTTTTTTGTCCTCATGGTTTGTCACCGCATTGATCTGAGTTCTAAAGTCTTTCAAAGTTGTTTTTCTCTGTAATGTTATTGCTTATATTGTTTTCCTAGTTGTATTCACTTTATTCTCTATTGGTTCACAGAGGTCGTCTTAGTTTCCTCTGATTCTGTCTATTTTATCATTTCTCTTGGCACAATAATATTCCATTACATTCACATATCATCATTTATTTAGCCATTCCTTAAAAAGATAAGGGTCCCTTTAGCTTTTAACTTTTGGCTCCTTTGAAAAGAGTTGTGATAAAAGTTTGTGAGCAATATGGGGCCTTTCCCTTTTTTTTTTTTTAAGCAATCGGGGTTAAGTAACTTGCTCAAGGTTACACGGCCAGGTGTTTCTGGGTGGGTGCTAAGTGTCTGAGCCCGGGATTCGATCTCCAGGTCATCCTGACATGGGAGCTGGTGCTCTTCCTCGCTGTGCTAACTGGCCGCCCCCCTTTCCCTCTTTTTTTTAAGAAAATCTCTTTTGGGGGTGTCAATACCATTGGTATAGCTGGGACAAAATGTTTTCATAGTTTAGTAACTTATGGGGCACAGTTTTAAAATGCTTTCTAGTATGGATGGACCAGTTCACAGTCTCACCAACAGTGCATTAGTGTGCCTGCTCACACAGTTTCTTTTACATTTGTCATTTTTCTCTTTTATTATTTTTGCCAGTCTGATAGGTGCAAGGTAGAACTTTAGATTTGTTTTTAGTTTTTCTATATTTTCATGATTTAGAGCATTATTTCATATAATTATTAATAGCTTAAATTTTTCTCATTGAAAATGTGAATTCATATTTCCTTTGACTACTTTTCTATCTATCAAGAAATATTTTTAAAAATTTGCCAGGTTACATTTTTAAAGACTGTTAATCTTTGGCAGGACTGATAAACTCAATTCAATATGACAAATATTTATTAAATGTCTACTATGTGAAAGCCACGGAATCAATGTTTTAGAGCTAGAAAGATCTGTCTGTCTGTCTGTCTGTCTGCCTCTCTCTCTGTCTCTGTTTCTCTTTCTTTCATTGGTGAGGAAGTCACTGTGTGTAGAAAGATAGTGGCAGATTCTATCAGTCTACCAAGTAGCCTTGGATAAATTCAGAAGAGGTTGATCATCAATTACTGTCTTTGGACACAGTGTCTCATAAAACTAAGTTGTAAAGGGGTTTTTGACATTGATGTCTGTAGGATGTATACATCATTGGTAAAAATAAAGATCTTTTGAAGTATAGCCAATTAGGTGATACAGTGAATAGTCAGGTAGACCTGAGTTCAAATCTTGTCTCAAACATTTCCTAGTTGTGTGATCCCAATCAAGTCACTCTCTAAATCCCAGTTTCCTAATCTGTAAAATAAGGACCATACAATCTACCTCCTAGGGTTGTTGTGAGATAGATAGCATATGTAAACATATGATAACACATGTAAAATTTTCCAATCTTAAAGCAATATATGAATGCTAGTTATAATAAATGATCATCATCATTATTAATACTATTTTTAATATTGCTGAAGGATCTAACTTCATGTAGAACTTTCCCCAAAGTTGATTAACATATTTCACAAATGTCTCACTAATTTATCTGTATGAGCCAGGATGACATAGTGGAAAGATTCAAGAATTCCAATCAATGTAATGACCAACCATAATTCCAGAGGACTCATGATGAAGCATGACAGAGAGATGATGGACTCAGAGTGAGAAAAAGACATTGCTTTTTAAAATGGGTATACTGATTTACAGATTTATCAAATTTGCATTAGTATGTCTTTTTCCCCATTACTCCCTGAACATTGATTATTCCTATTTTTTTTGTCTTTGCTAAGTTTACTTACTTACCTTCAAATTTTAGCTACATTGGTTTTATTTTTGCTAAAACTTTTTAATTTTATGCAATCAAAATCATTCATTTTACCTTCTGTGATACTTTTTCTCTGTCATTTAATCATGAACTCTAAATGTACATCTGACAGTTTCTTCCTTGCATTTGTTTGGAGCTTATCTTAACATACTTTGTGAGGTTGTTTTATTGTAAGTTTCTACTTTACTTGAACTTTTACTTGAATCTTTTCCTTACAAACATATCTGTCTTCCAAACTTTCTTTTGTCTATTGAAGCACAACCACCCTTCCAGTCTTCCTGTTTCGAAATCTCATTGTTAACTGTGACCAGTTTTTGTTTATCCTTCATTTTCAAAGTGGTCCAATAACATCATGGGTGTTGTTATATCCTGGGTAGCTAGCTACGTAGTGTAATAGATTGAGTGCCAGTATTATAGTCTGGAAGCCCTGAGTGCAAATGCTGGTTTAGCTGTGTGAGCCTGTACAAGCCATCTAACCTTTCTCAGCCTCTGTTGAATATGGTAATAACACCTCTCCCACAGGGTAGTTGTGACAGTCAATTGAAATAATGTGTAAAGCACATGCAAACCTTAATACATTATATAAATGCTAGCTATTGTGATTATATTATATCCTGTCATCAAATCTTGCTTTTTTTTTAATCTCCACAACATCTCATGCATTGACTTTTCTCTTTACTCACATAGCTACCACCTTAGTTCAGGCCCTCATCAACTATAGTCTAGATTATTGCAATAACCTGACTTAAGACCAAGGATCATATCAAATGTTTATTGAAGATATTAGGGTTACTGAATTTGATCCAGTGATATTAAGTGCTTTCTATGTGCAAAGGACTCTGCTAGATAGAGAGGGAGGGAAATGGGTTAGGAGTTTAATAAATGCCTCAATGAAATAAGATAAACATTTTTAGTATAAGCATTCAATGAATTGAATGGATTTAATAATAATATTAGCATTTATATGTTGCTGCAAGATTTGCAAAATGCTTTGCATCTATTATTTCCATGATCCGTAGGTGTGCTATTCTTATCCCCATTTTACAGATAAAGAAAATGAGACTGAATGAGGTTAAGTGACTTGCCTAGAGTGATACAGCATGTAAGTTTCTGAGGCAGAATTCAGCCTCAAGTCTTCATGGCTCCAAGTCCTGTGCTCTAGGCATTGTACTACCTAGGTCTCTTTAAATTTAGCTGGAGGATAAGTAGTGTCGATGTCATGTGGAGGGTAGAGGTCAGCCACGAAGCAGAACAAATTCTGACCTATATGATAGGATCTGATGGGGGCAGAGAAATATACTTTGCATCTTCCTCATCTTGTTGCTACTGTGTATGAAATTATCCACAATTTCTTTGAGTTATACAGTTCTTATTTAAGATGAAACATTATCCAGAAAAGATATTGAATTAAGCTCTGATTAGTCATTAATACCTTAACATGTGTTAATTTATCAGGCTTAGTTTTTTTTTCCATAATAGGAGACTGATGTCATATAAAGATCCACTGGGTCCTTGGAAAAAGGTAAACAATGTTCAGTGAGAACTGAAAGAGGGAGATAGGAAAGATGGAATTTTACACCCTTTAAAGTCTTCCATAATGTTGGGACTCCTTGCTAGGGCAATGTAGGCAATCTAACTAGGCAGAGATGGGTCACTAGGTGGAAAAATGAAGCTGCTTAATTTTATCAAAATTAAGGGCAGCTGAATCGCTCAGTTGATAGAGTGCTGGGTCTGGAGTCAGAAAGCCTGGAGTTCAAAATCTGGCCTCAGTGTTTACTAGCTGTGTTACAGACAATTCACTTAAGCTCTGTTTGCCTAAGAGGCAGCTGGATGACTTAATGGATAGAGCACTGGTCCTGGAGTCAGGAAGTCCTGAGTTTACAATCCGACTTCAGACACTTACTAACTGTGTGACCCTGGGCAATTCACTTAATCTCTGTTTGACTTAATTCACTGGAGATGGAAATGGCAAACCACTTTAGTATCTTCACCAAGAAACAGCATTGGCATGCCATGGTTCACAGAGTCATGAAGACTTAGGCATGACCGAATGACTCAACAACAACAACAATTTCCATCGAAGGTGGTTTGGTTCACAAATATAGAATCATTTGGATTCTTCATTTTATAAGTAAGGAAACTGAGGCCCAGGAATATTAAATGGTTTGTCTATTATGGAAGAGGTTGGATTTTAATTCAGAGCCTCTGACTTCAAAGTCATTGTTCTTTTCCCTATGTCACACTGTCTTGTTGGGAGTTAAGGATTGCCAACAGGTAGATGAGAATAGAAGCTAGAAGCTGACAGGTGTAGACAGGTAGGTTTCAGTAGGGTCAGACCAGATGTTCAAGTAAAAATTTGTAAGAATGGGGCTAGATAAGACTGACTGGATGCCAGAAGGATGAGAAGGAGGAGAGGACATGGCAGAAGCAGAGATTCCTAGGTCAGATGTAAGGATGCAGCCAAAGGGTCTAGAGACATCTCGTAAGTGTGTGTTGTTATCTGGTTGCAGTTGCATCAAAAGTTCTTTTCTGTTAATTGAACCTTTTCAGAGGAGCTTTCCAGGGAAAGGTTCCCAAGGAGCAGCAAGAGCTACCCCCTTTTAGTTCAGAGAGAAAATGATGCCTTTTTAGTTACCTTTCAAACTGAAAGAGGTCCTGACTTATATTTGCAGAGGCTTGGATTGGGACAGAGTCTCACAGGGCTAAGTCTTTCCTGAACAACTAAAGAAGGTCAGGTGAAATACTAAAGGCTTCAGGAAAGTCTTCATCTTCTGGATCAGAAGGTTAGAGCAGCATGTCCTGAGGACTGAGGAGAATGGGCACCACCCATGGTTCTAGTTATTTCCTGGAGAAAAGATCATGGAGCAAAGGTGATGACTAACCTTAGTTAGATAGAATCAGCACTCTACTATGTAATCTGTGAAAGCTTCCTCTAAGAGGGGAGAGTCTAGAAACATTTTGAACTTTAGCAGATAAATGGTTTATTAGTTTGGGAACCAATGAGGTGGGGGAAGACCTAAGCAAAAGAAAGATTTGCACATGGAAGTGAGATCTTAGTAATGACCCTAAATCTTCTAACTCTTAAGGACTTTCTGCCTACATTTCTCAGGCCAGAACTTTCACATCAATCAGTTTGCCTGGAATAGCTGCATAAATCATCTTAGGAGATGCCTTAGAGATCCTTTAACCCAATTCCTTCATTTTATAGATGAGGGACTTCAGGCTCAAAAGGTTAAGCTCCTCACCCAAGGTTTGTTGTTGAATTCCTTCAGTCTTGTCCAACTCTTTGTGACTCTATTTAGGGTTTTCTTGACAAAGATGTTGGAGTGGTTTGCAATTTCCTTTTCCAGATCATTTTATAGATGAGAAAACTGAGACATAGAATTAAGTGACTTGCCCAAGGTCACACAGCTAGAAAGTATCTTAAGAAGCAGAGTAGGATTGAATTTAAGTCTAGGCCCAGATATCTATTTCACTACAGCATGCATTCAACTTTGCATAGTTTTCTTTTGCTAAATTACCTGGTTAGAATGAATTGAACAATATGAATGTTCAGAATCATTTGGCTGAAGTTGCCATCTATAAGCTATGTTGATCAATTGAAACATGAATATAAACATTAAGGAAGAGAAGATGCAGGTCTTAGGGCTTGTTGACCTTGAGAATTGGAGCCAACCCCCTGGCATTTATTATTTCTTAACTTATTGACCCTGAGACAATGGGTGTGCTCTCTTCTTAAAATCTGGACGCAGTATTGGTGTCTGGAGTGAACATGAATGTCTTCTGAACTTATCTTATTTCAATATTGTTTTAGGCAATTTATTTGCAGTACAAAACTTTTCCTAGATTAAAAAAAATCTTTTCTTGGTCTGGACTGAAATACTGATTCTAGGATTTAGCTGCAAAATCAAAGTTGAAATAAATAGACAGTTGGAGTTGGGCAGATGTGCTTTTGTATTCAAGAGTCTCTATTTCCTGAAATGAAAGGAATTTCTTCTGAATGGATTTAATTTAGCGTGGAAATGCCCACAACTTTGCAAGGGAAATCCTTTGCATATGCTAAAATCACAGAGGATGGTCTTTTAAAGCATTGCTTTTATCCTAAGCATTTTGAGGTCTATTTGATCATAAAAATGGACACAGTGAAATGGAGGCTTCAGAGCTACAGAGCCAAGTATATGGGACTCTACCTCCCAGCTGTCGACTTTGAATTTTCCATTTTATTAAGGAAAAAACGGGGTGGAGACGTATATACTTTTGATTTTCCTTGGAGAACACACATTCCAATCAAATTGCAAAGGGACCAACTGTCTTCTGAATTCCATGAACCCAGCTTTCTTTTTATAGATCTAGATTTAGTCATATTGTTCCTTTTACTTTTGAACAATGATTATGAAGCTGTGTCTCAGTGATCAGTGCTAAGAGGTAAGGAGGTAACTGGGATAATTGAAATTCTGAGATAATTCCCAGACTATTATTTTGAATGTCCTCCTCAAGAAAGTGACTTCCAGGAGCTGTTAAAATAGAGCCAAGTTGGCATTTCATCTTTCTTTTCCCCTGTCTATTTTGTAGTGGGAGGATAGCACTGAACAGAAGCAGACAAAACCTGAGAAAAAGCTGGAAGGAAAAAGAATTCAAGATAACCCACTAAAGCATCTCTGTACCATTAGAAAGAATATTACTTACTTTTACATGGGGCCATCTGCGTGCGTATCCAATGACCTGTATGACTTTGGGCAATTCAACTGCTTTCCCTGTGTACCAGCTTCATCATTTATAAAATAAGGATAATAGTAGCATCTATCTCCCATGGTTGTTGTAAAGATCAAATGAGGGGGCAGCTAGGTAGAGCAGTGAATAGAGCACCAGACCTGGAGTCAAGAGGACCGAGTTCAAATGTGGCCTCAGACACTTAACACAAAACTTAGCTGTGTGACCTTGGGCTAGTCACTTAACCCCAATTGCCCTCCCAAAAGCAAAAAAAAAAGATCAAATGAGATAATAATTATAAAGAATTATGCAAACCTTAAAGTGCTATATAGATGTTATTGTTGTTGTTGTAGTCAGTCATTGAATTAGGGTGAAAAAGACATTTAAGGATTTTCATATTAACTGGTCACTGGCCACTATTGTTAATCTACACAGTCACATTAGTGAAATGCTTACAAAGTCTTTCCCCATGTCTGCGTGAATAAAATGAAGGAGCAAAGACCAGAAAAACTAGCAGTCCGACTAGTGGATTTGTAGCTGGTTGAACTACTATTTTTCAAAGAGCCCACTGATTATGATTGATGTTCTTGCTTTCTTGGATAACATTCCCCATCAGGCACACAGCAGTCAAACTGGGCTACTTACTACTCCTCAGGGTCAACTTCTGACTTCTCCCCTTACACATGCACACTCTATCCCTGGTGCACAGAATGTACTTTTTTCTTAACCCTACCTATCAGAATCCTTTTCTTCCTATAAGGCTCTGCTCAGTTGCCTTCTCTTACACAAAGACTTTCCTATTCTTTTTAGATGTTAGTACTCTTTCATTTCCTCAAATAACTTTGTGCTAGGAAAGATAGCCTAAATATTATACTTGTATCCTCAAGCTGTATGGAGAAAGAGAAGGAAGCCTTTAGCATGCTGGGTGGGCCCTTGTGGCAATCTTGTCAGAAGACATGTACAAGAGTTGCCTAAGATGGGTAAAAGTGGATAGGTTGCAATCATTGGGGAGAATATCTAAATTGATGAGATATGAATCCATTTGTGTATTTGAGTCCTTAGCTTTGTAAGTATTTTTTTCCTTTCAGCAGAGTGAAAACTTCTTCATGTTAGGGGCCATTTTTGTCTTTGAATTTCCAGGTCCTACTTCCATGAAGTCCTACAGTCAGAGGGAGGTTTGTAAGAGGGGGCAAGTTTTGTGCAGAAGACAAGTTCTGTTTGAAATGTCCTGATTTGAAGACCTGCATAGGACATTTTGGAGGAGATATCCAGTAAGCAGTTAAAATTTGTGATTGGTATTCAGGAACTAGATATCGAATTGGTAATAATCTATGTAGAGATGCCATGTGAATTCATGGTAGCGTGATAAGATTTTCAAATGAGAAAGTGTAGAGAAAAAATAGAAGAGAGTCCAAGACAGAGCTTTGGATAAAAACAATACTAAGAGGGCAGTAGGTGGCTGACAAACACACAAAAAAGAGGTTGAGTTAATCAGATAGATAGGAGAGCTACATGAAACCATTGTCATAGACACCAAAGAAGAAGAGAATGTTCAAGTGAGAATATCCATCTTTTTTGATAATGGGTCAAGTGTGCCATGCAGATTATCTTTTGCCACTTAAAGAGAAAAAGCCTGCTAGGCTCTAGGGACCAGACAATACAATGAAGACAATAGGTATGCTAATCTGGAAGGGAGAGCTAATGCTACATTACAAGATGAAGTTTCACAAGTCTTTATAGACCATAAGTCTAGGTTGATACCAACAAGACAAAATTTAACAGGGATACATATAAAGTCCTGAGCCCTTTCTAAAAATATGCATGAGTATTCAATGTTTGGTGGAAGTTGATATAATAAAAAAGATTTGGAGTTTGAGGTAATTGAAGAAATTTGCTAATTTCTATTGAGCCAATTTTGTGTTGAAACTTCAAAGAAAACCCCTTAAAAGCAATGCAATTTTAGCCTCTTCAAAGGAAAGAATTGTTTTATTCATCTTCATCTCCCTCCTAGAGCTAGAATATATTGTCTTGACTCAAAGAATCTCAATGAATTTTTTTTTTTAATAAATGGGTGAACCTGCCATTTTGGAACCTAGTGAATGGAGAACTTGTAGGAGGATGGTAGAAGTGTTTTTTTTTAAGTTTATGTTTATTTTTAGTTTACATCATTCATTTCCACAAGATTTTGAGTTACAAATATTCTCCCCATCTTTCCCCTACCCACCACCCCAAAACAGCAATCCCACTGTATGCCCCCTCCCCCAATCTGCTCTCTCCTATACCCTTCCCCATCCCCCCTCTGACTTTCCAGTAGGGCAAGATGGATGTCCATTCCCCAGTGCCTGTATGTCTTATTTCCCTATTGCATGTAAAAATATATATATGTATTTTTAAACATTTTATTTTAAAACTTTGAATTCCAGATTCTTTCCCTTTCTCCCTTGTTATCCACCCTTACTGGGAAGACAAGTAATTCAATATAGGTTGTATGTGTGTGAAACATTTCCATAGTGGATATATTGTGAAAGACTGACTACATTTCCCTCCATCCTATCCTGCCCCCACTTGTTCTATTCTCTACTTTGATCCTGTCCCTTTAAAAAAAAATGGGTGCTTCTAACTACCCTCCCTGCCAACCTGCCCTCCCCTCCATCTTTCCCCCTCTCATACCCTTCCCCCCTACTCTTCTGTAGGGTGAGATACCCTATTTAGTTTGTATGTCATTCCCTCCCTAAGCCAAATTCAATGAGAATAAGGTTGACTAATTCCCATTTGCCTTCCTGTTCTTCCCCTCCATTGTAACAGTTTTCCCTTGCCTCTTCTATATGAGATAATTTAACCCATTCTGTCTCTCCCCATCAACTCTTATTATATTCCTCTCTCACCTCTTAATTTCACCTTTTAAGTATCATCCCTTTCTATTCAATTGATCCTGCACCCTCTATCTATGTATACCTGTACACACACACACACACATATATATATACACACTCACATATGTATTCATATGCCCATATACCCTCCTATATATATTTCCTTCAACTATCCTCATCCTGAGAAAAGTTTCATAAGTTACAATTATCATTTTTCCATGTAGGAATATAAATAGTTTGACTTTGATAAGTTTTTTATGATTTCCCTGTTTACCTTCTCATGCTTCTTTTGTTTCTTGTAACTGAATGTCATATTTTCTAGTCAACTCTGGTTTTTTCATCAAGAAAGTCATCTATTTGAAAGTCATCTATTTCATTGAATGACACATTTTCCCCTGAAACATGATACTCAGTTTTGCTGGGTAGGTGATTCTTGTTCTTAATTCTAGATCCTTTGACATCCAGAATATCATATTCCAAGCCGTTTGATCTCTCAGTGTAGAAGCATCCAGATCCAGTGTTATCCTGATTGTGTTTCCACAATATTCAAATTGTTTCTTCCTGGCTATTTGTAATATTTTCTCCTTGATCTGGAAACTCTGGAATCTGGCTATAATATTCCTAGGAGGTTTCTTTTTGGGATCTTTTTCAAGACATGATCAGTGGATTCTTTCAACCTCTATTTTACCCTCTGGTTCTAAAACATCAGGGAAATTTTCCTTGAGAATTTTTTGAGGGATGATTTCTAGGTTTGGTTTTTTTTATCATGGCTTTCAGGTAATTCAATAATTTTTAAATTATCTCTCCTGGATCTATTTTCCAGGTCAGCGGTTTTTCCAGTGAGATATTTAACATTACCTTCTATTTGTTTGGATCTGTTTAATAGTATTTTGATTTCTCATAAAGTCATTAGCTTCCAATTGTTCCAATATAATTCTGAAGAAATGATTCTCTTTAGTGAGCTTTTGAGATTTTTTTTTTCCATCTGAAAAATTCAGGTTTTTAAGGCAGTCTTCTCCTCATTAGATTTTTGAGCCTCTTTTGCCATTTGAGTTAGTCTATTTTTAAGGTGCTATTTTCTTCAGGTTGTTGACTCTCTTTTCATGATTTTCTTGCACAGTTCTCATTTCTCTTCCCAATTTTTCCTCCACTTCTCTTAGTTGGTTTTCAAAATCCTTCTTAAGCTCCTCTATGTCCTGTAACCAGTTTATATTTTTCTTGGAAGCATTTGGTGCAGGAGTTCTGACTTTGTTGTCTTTCTCCTGTTCCATGCTTTGATCCATTTTGTCCCATAAAAAGGAATCCAAAGTTGGATTGCTGGGCTTCCTTTGCTTCCTTTGCTTGCTCATGTTGCCACTCAATTACTCGACTATTGAGCTTTTTACCACAGTAGAACTCTTTATCTAGAGAGGAGAGCTTTGTCCCAAATTGCTGGGGGTTTTATAACTGCCACAGTTTTAGTTGGGTGCCCTCTAAGAAGCCTCCACAGGCTCTGGCACACTGGTCACACATCCCAGGACAGCGATCCAGATCCAAGCAGGTTAAAGCAAGAGCGATTACCCCTCAGACTGGTCACTTGGTCCCTCTACAATCTGCAGGCTGGGAGCTCTGAAGCAGCCACACAGCAGTGATTGCATGGCTGCCAGACCTCTGCTGCTTCTCCTTCCAGGGGCAAAGGCCAGACTGCACTCTCAGTTCCCCTGTTCCCAAAGTCCACCCTAACCTTTTACTTTGTCTTTGGAATTTATGGGTTGATAATTCTGGAAACTGCCACAGCTGCTGGTGATCCACTATCCTGAAGTCCCTCTAGCCCCATCTGGTTGGAGCTGCCCTGAGGCTAAAACTGAAGGCTCACATGGGGCTGGGCTCCATTCCCAGATCTGTGATGGACCCTTCCTGCTAGACTGCCAGGCTTCCTTCAGTCAGGTATTTGTTTCTCTCTGTTATTTTATGGGTTTTGCAGCTCTAAAAATTTTTTAGAGTAATATTTTATAGGTATTTGAGGTGGTTATGGGGGGAGCACAGGGAGTTTTCCTGCTTCTATGCTGCCATCTTGGCTCCACCAAAGAAATCTCTTTTCTAAAAATTACAGAAAGGTGCCTGAGTTTTCATGGGGGGTAATGAAAGAATTTCGAATGCATTATAGGCATTTATAAAAAATCATCTAAGTCAAAATTAAAATTATTTTTACCTAGGGATGAAGATGAAAAGCCTGACAACACCTGAATATCATTAAATCATTCTAAACATTTGTAAAATGACTGTAGTTTTCTTGCTTTTAATCCCCTTATAACCTTACAATTGCAGTATTTGCCTTGATAAATTATTAATACATTTATTTGATTTTCTGTATCAACTCCTGTTGCTCAGAACATGTTTTTCAATTACATTTTTCTCTGATGAAATAATATTTAGATCTACCCAAAGTCACATTTCACTTCTGAACTCAATAATCAACATTTACCATATTCCATGAAAACAGCATGGTGGCAATAATTTATGAAGAACATTATACTCTTTGGACTTATCATTAAGTTTTCCCCTGAGATCTGATAATGTGTATCCAGAGTTTAGATGACTAAGTCCCATGAATGAAAAGTACTTCTAAATTCATGTCACAAGTGAGAATAGCTAAGTAGATAAAACAAAACACAACAAGATCTTTGCTTTGAGGGAGACTGGAAGGAAGTGTTCAGGTAACAAAACATCGATAATCTTGGGTACAATAGCAGTAAATTTTAGGATAAGGACAGAAAAATAATCTCAAAATATTGAGTAAGATTTTATGTTAAGTTGGTATCCATGCAATGAAAGAGTATCATGAAGTTGTGATCTGTGCTGTCAGGAAGAGTACAAATATCAGTGAGATCACAGATTCATCTACATAAACACCCATTGTTTTTCATGACTTAAGTTGCTAAAAGATAGTGCAATGATTCCCAGAGAACACATGGGGGGAAGATGAGCTCTTAAGTATGTTGAACACATCAATTTTAAAGTATAGGCAGGGTAGTTAGGCAGCTAAAAATGCGAGACTGGATTTCTGGAGAGAGTTTGGAATTGGACTTGAACATTTTGTAATTTTTTCCCATTGAGATGACATATTTTAGAGAGAAAATTCATGATGGCATAAATATAAACATTTACCTTGTGAACACTACAGGATGAGCCCTCATTTGTATTAAACAGTTTGAGATTTAGTGGATCAGAGAACAAGAGCTTTTATATGTTAAAATTAAAAAAAAATAGATCAAGTACACTAAATGGGATGGTGAGGCATGTTGAGCACTGAAGAGCTGCAGGACATCATGATCCTTCAGTCCATTTGCATTCAACTGCTTTATGACTAAACAGGATAAAACAAAAAACATGGGATATCATGTATATTTGGAAATAGATGATGATTTAAAAAACCCTATTAACTTAGGAGAAATTTGGGAAATTACCATTTAACTGAGAGCTGAGTCACTGAGGGCTAAGAAATTTTAATTTCAACCAAGAAAAAATTTTAGGAGGTAGAGGAGAAGGAAGAGGTTGAGGTTGAAGACTGAACAACCTGATAGAAGGGGAAAATGGGAATGGTGGGAGTGGTTGGTGGTCTGGAACATAGTTTCTTGAAGCTCTTTGGAGTGACTAACAATAAGATAAGTCAGAAGACAAGAAAGCTTCTTTGTTTTCTAATTCCTTATGGGCTGAAGAAAGATTGCAGTTTCAACTATTGACCTATAGCACCATCTGAAGTTTTACAATAATGAAGTTTCTCAGAAATGTATACTACCCTTTTCTGCTCCACTATGGTATGAGAGAGAAAAGAAGAAAAGAAAAGCAGGAAGTGGAAAAAAATAAGTACAGCTGCTGCTTGGCTGTATAAGAATTGGCTAGGCTGATTTCCCTCACCCAGAGTTAACTTGAGATATTGAGTTTGCTCATTTTTTTTTTCTGTGAGTTCTGTTCTGACAAGATAATATAGCATATGGGTGAGCAAATAACTCACTATTTTGGTCTATGTAGCCCAGAAAAAGCTATTCTCATGTAGTTTTCAGTGTCCTGGTTAAGTGCATTTCAGATTATAACTTAGCTGACAGTCATATTGAGAGACTACAAGGCTCAAGTAAAGAAGAGATGAATGAAAACAAAGCAAAGAGAAGAGATAAGAGATCTAGAAAGCATCAATGCACATATTTGATCTTAACTTGAATTCTGTTACCTTCTAGCATTTCCAGAGAGGAAGAAAGCATCATAGTCATTGCCTGAATGGGCTGCATGCCAGGAATTAGGGAAAGCTCCATAGTCTTTGACTGAGATGGCTAAAGATATCTAGTTTTCTATAGAGGGCATAGACTTACTAGTCACAGCACTTCCTATAAATTGACAATATGATTTTCAGTGGCCCTAAAGATATTATCTTAGTTGAGAAGAGTGGATCTTGAAAGAGCTATAGCCCTCCATGCAAGGGAGAAACTTATTAATCATGGCATTCCCCAGTGAATGACTGAGATAATTGAAAGAACTGTTAGACATAGCTTAAGCCTTAGTGGGGAGGCTTACTAATCATAGCATTCCTATGCTGGATGTTTTACAGTGTTAGCTTGAATATGCATATAGTTGAAGGTATGTTGGAATTTAAGTATGATTCATGGTAAGAAGCTGAAGAGATATCTAGAGGGTAGCAACCACAATGCAATGCCTGATGGGAACCAGTGGAATGGTAGAGCTGATCTACATGTGTGCTCAGTCATAGGCATTATCCACATGCATGTCCCTTCCTTTGGGAACATGGTTACGTGTGCAACTTCTCCCCCCAATCTCTATACAGATGGAACTCCTTCCATTGAGTATAAATCTAATTATAAAACAGTGATCTCATGGTTTATCTGAGAAATGTTCTGTAAGATTTTTTTTAATAGTAATGAGAAACAGATATGAAATCAGTACCAAGCACAATAATTTAATCTAGAAATTTAGAGATATAAATGAGTTGCCATAGCAAGGAGACAAAAAGAACCCAGAAAGTACTTTAGTAAGTAAGCATCTGACCAGCTTGCCAAATGGAGACAGATAGCTGACAAAGGCAACTCAGGACATCTGAAAAGCTTACAAAAATCTTACAGTTAAGAACAATATCATTTCAAAAAGCAACAGAAACAGTGGAAGGGAAATAATATCTTTAAATAAAGCCTGTTCAGATATTTAACTAACCAAAGTCATCCCAAGGGCATTCAAGGATGAAAAGAAAAGGACTATGAATGAAAAAAAAGGAAAATATTTAGAAATTACTTTTCAAAAAGCTGTGTTATCCATCAAGAATAGTTGAATCACCACACTTGAACCCTAATATCTGTCCCTGGGGTGCTCATTAAGGAAGTACAAAAGGACTCTAAAGAGATAGATAGGAAAAGAAGCCAGAGTAGATCTAGTATATGCAGAGAACTGTGTTAGAGGCAATACTATTGATGAACTTTTTTTTAAAGCATATGAAGAAGTTATCAAAGGTGTGGAAATTTTTCAGGGCTTTATTAATATTGAGAAAGTTAAGCAAAAGAACTGCACTAACTACTGGCTTATATGCTTACTCTCCCGTTTGTACAAAATCTTTATGAGAGTCATCTATATACATATCAAGGGCATTTTTGATCAGCATTCTAGTAGGAATATGGAAGTTTTTCTAAGCAATATTCAATAGTGGAGCACCTTTTTACCACCTCACAGTTAATAGAAAGATGAGTAACTATAAGATCTGATTGTTCTTTGCTTATAAAGAAGGCATTTCATTTGGTAGAACAAAATTCTGCCTTATGGACTCTTTTGTAACTAGGTGTCTCTCCTCTGTATAATACAATTATTCCAGATTCCACAGAAAGTGTAACAACATAAATAACCTGGTTCAATCATCCTCTGACCATAAACAGTTAAGAGATAAAACAAGGAGAAGTCAGCCAGTCAATAAATATGTGTTAAATGCTTACTATGTGCCAGGCACTGTGCTAAGTGCTGGATGCTCACTAAAGATATTCAGCACCATAAGGGAGACATTGCATAGTTCAGATGGAAGAGGGATTCCCTGTGAATAGTGTGGTTCTCCAGATACTCTTGTCTGTAGATGACATGAAGCATCATGGAGCCTCCTGGAGGAGTACTCCAGGAGTGTAGCCATCCAAAGGAGTGATTTGGCTTCTTTATTCACACAGAAAAGACCAAGTAGATAAACAATATCCATTGCCCCAATCTCAACATATATTTGGATAGATACCCTATAGAACTTGCTCACTAGTATGGCTATCTGGAACATAGTCTAGAATTGGACATCAAACTGGACTAATAATTAAACTCTCATCCAATCTGTTGTGAATTTGAGTCACTTTCAGTTTTCCACAATTCACTGTCAATTCACTTTCACTTTTGCAACCTCTCTCCAATAAGCCCCTGTCTCTCTTTTGACACCACCACCACTCTAATCCTCATCACCTCATGCTTGGATCATTGCAGTTGTCTGCTGGTGGGTCTGTCTGCCGCAACTCTTCTCCCTCCAATCAATTCTCAATTCAGTCATTAAAGTGATTTTTCTAAAGTACAGGTCAAAGTGTGTCATCCCCCCTACTTAACAAACCCCAATGGCTCTCCTTTGCCTCCAGAATCAAATACAAAATATTCTGGCATTAAAATTCCTTCTTAAACTTTTCTTCCCAATACATACTCTTGGATCCTGAGACACCAACCTTCTGGCTGTTCCACAGCCAGGTTCTAGGAATTTTCTGTCCCTCATGCCGGGAATGCTATCCCAGTTCATTTCTGACTACTGACCTCTTGGGCTTCTTTTGAAGTCCTAACTAAAATCTTATCTTTTACTGGAAGCCTTCCACAACCCCTCTTGATTCTAATGCCTTTCATCTTTTATTTTCTATTCATCCTGCATATAACTTTCTTTGTACATAGTTGCCTATATCTTTTCCCTCCTGTTAAATTATAAGCTCCTAGAGGGCAGAGACCATCTTCTGCCTCTTTTTACATTCCTAGCACTTAGCACAGTGCCTGGAAAATAGTGAGTAGTTGCTTAATAAATGTTTATTTATTGACTAGTCTAAAAATCTCTAGACCTGGTATGGATTTGGGGAGGCGCAGAAGATATGCACTTATCACAAGAAAGCAGAAAAAAAGATCCCTAGGGAGTAAAATGAAATATGGCTAGAGCTGGACCAAATACAGGGGCCATTTGAGGCACTCATCAATAAGGGTAATGGGACAGTAGGGTGGGAGTTTTGTAGGTGAATTAAGTATGTCATGTGGTAGACTCATAAAAGTTATCACATTCGTCAGTATTCATGAATTATCATTTGCAGAGGATACTGCTGAACCACAAAGCAACTAGAACCTAAGATAAGTAGCTAATGTAAGGGGAAGAGGAGAATTGAGTGTTACATATTGTTATCTATTCAATTTAAAAAGTTATTATTGGGGAAGAGGTATTGTTTTGTTATAATTTATCATTCAGCTAGTCCCTAACAATAGGGCAACAAAACTTATGAACAAAAGCCCAAACTATTTGACTGGGTTTAAAATGGTAGAATATTCTTTTTTTTTTTTTTGGTAGGGAAAATATTGATTGGGAGTGTTAGTCAAGGTTAATATTAAACATTTAGGGCTTCAATGACTGGTGCATTATCACATTACTGGTTCTTTTTTTAATCTTTCAAATATTTTCAGGTAGACATAAATATGAGAGGCAACAAAATATAGTGAATGGAAAACTAGCCTTGGAATATGAAAACCTTGGGCTCAAGAACTACCTCTGATGCATACTGGCAATATGACCATGGGCAGGTCACTTAACTTTGTAGTACCATAGGCAACTCTCTGAGACTATAAATGGGAGAAGCTTTGAAGATTTGATTAAGTAGGAGTGTCTTTAGTCATAGCTCCCTACATAGATGAAATTAAAGGTCCAGAGCAAAAATAAAACTACAAAATTGTAGATATAGCCGCTATTAAATGGAATCCATACATACTTTATTGTATAAACAAAACTTCATTAGGAAATTAAAACTTTTCAGTTCCAAGGGTTAAGCCAAGAAAAAACAAAGAACAGTATCAAGTTTAATAAGACAAAGTTGAATTATATATCTATATCTGTATCTATCTATCTAAGTTGTTTGTGATAACAACTGGGCCTCATTTCTGGAGCTTGAAATTCATTTATCTTTTGATTTGACATCCCTGTACCATGTGAAGTCATGCTATTAAATTAGCAATAATGTTATCTGCTTCTGTCTTCGCATAAGTTACTCCAACCAGACGGAACAGATATCCACGAAGCCTTTTGAGAATAAAGAATCCACACAATATACTGTGGTCTAATGTTGCATTTCACCCTTGCTCTATTTAGTTTTAAATTGTCTTTCAGTTGAATGTATCTGGTACAAAAGGCAGAGCACAATGATAAATGAGGCAGAGAGCTAGATTTCCAAGGACAGAAGAAAGATTTTATACCCAAATCTAGACATCGCTTGGTTTTCTCCATGGCAGGAATCTAAGAAGCTATGAAGAATGTGATTCATCACCTATTAGGAATAAGGCAGAATTTCTTGACAGGGAATGGAAATATGGAAAGGAGTTATAAACATGGGTTAGCTTGATGCATCTACTAGGTCCACAGATCTGTTTTTCCCCTCTATAAATTTCTATTGTTCTAATATCCTGTGTAATAAACATTTAAAATTATAATGATAATGGATAGCATTTATAGAGCACTTCAAGATTTTCAAAATTATTTATGTTAACTCATAGGATCCTCACAAAAATCCTGTGTAGTAGGTTCTACTTTTATTCCCATTTTACAGAGGAGGGAACTGAGGCACAGAGAGGGTAAGTAACTAGCCCATTATTTCCCAGCTAATGAGTATCTCTAGCAGGCTTCAAACTCAGGTTCACCGCAGGTCTTCCTTACTCAAAATCCCACATTTTTACAGTGTGCCACCTGGCTGTCCCTGTGACCCATTTACTCCCTATTGTGTACATTCACCTGATCATGTGCAGAGCACTATGCTAGGCATAGAGGCAAATGGAAATTTTTTTTTCCTTAGGAAGTTCATTAGTGGCTTATTCAATTTCTTTTTCTAAAATGGAGTTATTTTAGTATTTTGTTTCTTCTTCTGTTAATCTGGCCAATTTATATTTTTGTAAACATATATTTGTAAATATTCATCCACTTTATTTAGATTGTCAGATTTACTAGCAGACAGTTGTGCAAATAGCTCCTTTATATTGCTTTAATTTCCTCATCATTGGTGGTGAATTCACCTTTTTTTTTGATACTGGTAATTTTGTTTTTTTCTTTTCTTATTTTAAATCAAATTAACCAAAGGTTTATCTGTTTTATTGTTTTCCTCCATAAAACCAGCTTTAGACTAACAATACTCTTATTTTGAATTTGATTATTCTCTCTTCTGATTTTGAGAATTTCTAATTTGGTATTTAATTAAGAATGTTTAATTTGTTCTTTTTCTAGCTTTTCAAATTGTCTGCATTTTCTCTATTTTCTTTTCTTTTCTTTTTTTTAACTTTTTGGAGGGCAGTTGGGGTTAAGTGACTTGCCCAAGATCACATGGCTAGTTTTTGTGTTAAGTGTCTGAGGCTGGATTAGAACTCAGGTCCTCCTGACTCCAGGGCTGGTACTCTATTCACTGCACCACCTAGTCTCTCTATTTTCTTCATGTAAGCATTTAGAGATATAAAATTTCTGGTAGGCATTGCTTGACTGCATCCCATAAATTTTGTTATTTTGTGTCATTATTGTCATTCACTTTGATGAAATTATTCATTGTTTCTATATTTGTTGTTTGACCCACTCATTCTTTAGGATTAGATTACTTAGTTTCCCATTAATTTTTAATCTATCTTTCCATGTCCCTTTATTACACATAATTTTTATTGCATCATAATCTGAAAAGGGTACATTTCATATTTCTGCCTTTTTTGTGATATTGTGAGATTTTTATGACCATTTAATACATGGACAGTTTTTGTGTAGGTACCATGTACCACTGAGAAAAAAAGGTATATTCCATTCTATACCCATTCAATTTTCTCCAGAGGTCTATCACATCTAACTTTTCTAAAATTCTATTTACCTCCTTAACTTCTTTTTTCTTTATTTTGTGGTTACATTTTTTCCCAAATGCTTTATTAACTTCTGATTTACATCATTCATTTCTGCCAGATTTTGAGTTACAAATTTTCTCCTCGTTTTCCCCCTACCTACTCCCCCAAAATAGCAGTCGCACAGGATATCCCCTCCTCCAATCTGTTCTCACCCATATTTTCTCCCATACCCCTTTTGACTTTTCCAGTGGATCTCTATGCCCCAGTGCCTCTATATCTTATTTCCCAATTACATGTAAAATAGTATTGATAATAGTATATATATATATATATATATATACACATACACACACACACACACATATATATATACATACATACATACATACATATTTAAATATTTGATTTTAAAACTTTGATTTCCAGATCCATTCCCTTCCTCCCTTGTCACCCACCCTTACTGGGAAGATAAGCAGTTCAGTATAGGATGTACAAGTGTAACTAATGCAAAACAATAACATAGTAGATATATTGTAAAAGACTGACTATATTTCCCTCCCTCCTATCCCACCTCCCACTTGTTCTATTCTCCACTTTGTTCCTGTCCCTTTTCAAAAGTGAGTGCTTCAAACTTCCCTCCCCCCAGCCTGCCGTCCCTTCCATCATTCCCCCTCTCATCCCCCCCCCACTCTCCTGGAGGGTGAGATACCCTATTTAGTGTGTATTTCATTCCCTCCTCAAGCCAAATTCAATGGGAATAAGGTTGACCCATTCCCTTTTGCCTTCCTATTCTTCCCCTCCATTGTAACCATTTTCCCTTGCCTCTTCCATTCTGTCTCTCCCCATCCCCTCTCATTATATTCCTCTCTCACCTCTTAATTTCAACTTTTAAGTATCATCCCTTCCTGTTAAATTGGTCCTGTGCCCTCTATGTATACCCATAAACATATATACACACATTCCCATATGTATTCATATGCCCATATACCCTCATATATAGACATAGATATATAGACATGTATATAGATAGATATTTCTTTTCTATTCCCTTCAACTACTGAGAAAAGTTTCATAAGTTACAATTATTGATTTTCGATCTATGAATGTTAATAGTTCAACTTTGATAAGTTCCTTATGATTTCTTTTCCCTGTTTACCTTCTCATGCTTCTCTTGCTTCTTGTATCTGAATGTCAAATTTTCTGTTCAACTCTGGTTTTTTCATCAAGAATGCTTGAAAGTCCTCTATTCCACTGAATGACCATATTTTCCCCTGAAACATGATACTCAGTTTTGCTGGGTAGGTGACTCTTGGTTTTAATCCCAGCTCCTTTGCCCTCCAGAATATCATATTTCAAGCCCTTCGATCCGTCAGTGTAGAAGCTGCCAGATCCTGGGTTATCCTGATTGTGTTTCCACAATATTCAAATTGTTTCTTCCTGGCTGCTTGTAATATTCTCTCCTTAATCTGGGAATTCTGGAAACTGGCTATAATATTCCTAGGAGTTTTCTTTTTGGGATCTTTTTCAGGAGGTGATCGGTGGATTCTTTCAACCTCTATTTTTCACTCTGGCACTAAAACATCAGGGCAGTTTTCTTTGAGAACTTCCTGGAGGATATTTTCTAGGTTCTTACTTTGATCACAGCTTTCAGGTAGTCCAATAATTTTTAAATCATCTCTCCTGGATCTATCGTCCAGGTCAGTGGTTTTTCCCGTAAGATATTTCACATTGCCTTCTATTCTTTCATTTGTGTGGATCTATTTAACAACATCTATTTCTCATAAAGTCCTTAGCTTCCATTTGCTCCGATCTAATTCTGAAGCAATGATTCTCCTCAGTGAGCTTTAGAGATTCTTTTTCCATCTGGCAAATTCGGCTTTTTAAGGCATTCTTCGCCTCATTGCCTTTTTGAGCCTCTTTTGCCATTTGAGTCTGTCTGTTTTTTAAAGTGTTATTTTCCTCAGTCCAGCTGTTGACTCATTTCATAATTTTCTTCCATCGTTCTCATTTCTCTTCCCAATTTTTCCTCCACTTCTCTTATCTGCTTCTTAAGGTCCTCTATGGCCTGTAAGCAGCTCGTATTTTCCTTTGAAGCTTTTGGTGCAGGAGTTCTGACTTCACTGTCTTCTTCCTGTTCCATGCTTTGCTCCTTTTTGTCCCCAAAATAAGAGTGTAATATTGGAATCTTCTGTCTGCTTTGTTTCCTTTGTTTCCTTATGTTGCCCCTCAGTCCCCTGACCCCTGGTCTTTTTGCCACAGTAGGACTCTGCCACCAGACAGGGGAGCTTTTGTCCCAAACGTTGGGGTTTTCTCAGCTGCCAGAGGTATTAGATGGGTGCCCTCTCTGAGGTCTCCACATGCTCTGGCAAGCTGGACACACACCCCAGAACCTCCACCCTAGACTGCAATCCATATCCAAGCAGGTTAAAGCAAGAGTGATTACCCCTCAGACTGGTGATTAGTCCCTGTACACTCTGCAGGCCAGGAGCTGAAGCTACCACGTGGAACTGGCCGGCTGTGCTGGTGCCTCAGAGGCTTCTCGCCCTGGGGGCAAAAGCCATGCACTCCCACTTACTGGTCCCAAAGTCCAGACTGCACTGACCTCTCACTTTGTCCTTCGCATCTGTGTGTTGATAATTCTGGAGACGGCCACAGCTGCTGCTGATCTGGAGTCCCTCTGGCCACAGCTGGTCAGGGCCACCCTGGGGCTAAAGCCTAGGTGTGGGGCTGGGCTTGGCTCCCAGAGCGCTGCACTGGCCAATTCCTGCCGGCCTGCTGTGCTGTCCTCAGTGGGAAGTTAGCTTCTCTGTGTCATTTTGTGGGTTCTGCAGCTCTAAGGTTTTTTCAGAGTCCCCTTTTTACATGGATTGGGGAAGGTAGAAGCAGGAGTAGCAGGGAGGTCCTGCTTCTACTCCGCCATCTTGGCTCCGCCCCTTGTGGTTACATTTTATATAGTTCTGATAGGGGGAGGTTGAAGTCCCCCACTAATGTATTTTTGCTGCCTATTTCTTCTTGTAATTCACTTAACTTCTCTTCTAAGAACTTGGATACTATACTGCTTGGTGCATATATATGTTTAACACTGACTAATTCATTGTCTATGGTACCTTTTAACAAGATGTAGTTTCCTTTCTTATCTCTTTTAATTAGATTTATTTTTGCTTTTGCTTTGTCTGAGATCAGGATTGTTACCCCTGTTTTTTTTTTTTTACTTCAGATAAAACATAATATACTCTACTCCAGCTTTTTCCATTACTCTGTGTTTGACTCTCTGCTTCAAATGTGTTTCTTATAAACAACATATTGTAGGATCATGGCTTTAATCCACTCTGCTATACTCTTATGTTTTATGGGAAAGTTCATCCCACTAACATTCACAGTTATGATTATTAATTGTGTATTTCCCTTCATCCTATCCCTCCTCCCCTCCCCCCATTTATACTTTTTTCTCTTTTTTCACCCTGTCCCTCCTCACCAGTGTTTGGGATCTGACCACTCCCCTCAATTTGCCCTTCCTTCTATCAGCACTCCTATCTTTTTTCTTCCTCTTTCCTCTTTCTACTTCCCTATAGGGTAAGATAAAGTTCTATACCCAACTGAGCATGTAGGTTATTCCCTCTTTGAACCAAATCCAATGAGAGTAAGATTCAGAAAATGCTCACCACCTCCCTTCTTACCCACAATAGATGTTCATATGATATATTTTACCCTATTCTACCCCCCCTTTCTTTTTCTATGAGCACAATTCTTTTTTCCCTTTTAAATATTTATATCATACATCAAAATCAACTTATATCCATGCCTAGGTATACTTCTAACTGCCCTAATAGAAATGCAGTTCTCAAGAGTTACAAATATCATCTAACCAGATAGATATATAAATAGTTTAACCATATTGAATAACATTTTTCTTTCTTTCCTGTTTAGCTTTTTATGCTTCTCTTTCCTGATTGAATTTAAAAATCAAATTTTCTGTTCAACTATGGCTTTTTCATCAGGAAAGTTTGAAAGTCCTCCTTTTCAATGAATATGCATATTTCCCCCTGAAATATTATGCTCAATTTTTCTGGGTAGTTGATTTTTGGTTGTAAACCAAACTACTTTGCCTTCCAGAATAGCATATTCTAAGCCATCCAACCCTTTAATGTAGAAGCTGCTAAGCCCTGCTTAATCTTGATTGTGTATCCTTGATATTTGAATTGTTTCATCTGGTTGCTTGCACTATTTTCTCTTTGACATCTTAATTCTGGAATTTGGCTAAACTATTTCTTGGAGTTTTCCTTTTGGGATCTCTTTCAAGAGTTGACAGGTAGATTCTGCCAATGCCTCTTTTACTCTCTGGCTCTGGGATATCAAAGGCAGTTTTCTTTATTAAGTTCTTGAAAGATGCTGTCTAGGCTCTTTTTTTAGTCATGGCTTTCAGATAGTCCAAACATTCTTAAATTATCTTTCTTAAATCTATTTTCCAGGTCGGCTGTTTTTTCATTCTTTTGATTTTGTTTGACTGATTCTAGATGTCTCATAGAGTAATTCACTTCTACTTGTCAAATTCTAACTTTTAAGGAATTTTTTTCTTCAGTGGATTTTTGCATTTCCTTTTCAATTTGGCCAATTCTACTTTTTAAGATGTTGTTTTCTTCAGTGGATATATTTTTTTTCCATTTGGCCAATTGTATTTTTTAAGGAATTCTTTTCTTCATTCCATTTTTATCCTTCCTTTTCCAAGTTGTTGACTTTCTCTTGCATCACTCTCATTTATTTCCCCAATTTTCCTTCCACCTCTCCTATTTGATTTTTTTAAATCCTGTATGAGCATTTCCACCAAGAAGACTTCTTTGGGTTTGAGACCAATCCCTCTTCCCCTTTGAGGCTTCATATTTAGGCATTTTGAAATTGTTGTCCTCTTCTGGCTTTGTCTTTTGGTTTTTCCCTGTCACCATTGTAGCTTTCTATGGTCAGGGCTTTTTTCTGTTTTTTTTTTTAAACTAATTTTTAAGTCTATTTTGTGACTTTTAAAGTGGAAATCTGCTCCTGGGGTACAGAGGTCACTGTCCCAAGTTTCTTGTGCTAGGGGCAAGGGAACTGGTCACTGATTTTCTGTGCTGTGTTTTCAGGTATTCATACCTTGTTCACTGTGCTGGGGTGGCCTGGCCTAGTCACATGTGTTGTACCTTCTGTTCTGGGACTGCAAGTCTCACCGTTGGCTGCTGTATCCCTGGACTGATGAGCCAGTCCAGGGTGCCTTTGCTGCTGATCTGTGCTGTGGCTAAGAGCTTCCCTATAGCTTGCCCAGACACCATCTGCACTGGGCTGTGCTCACCCTTTCACTCAAGAGAGACAGACCTTTCCTGAAATCCTTCTAAGTTATCTGAAGCTGAAAAATTGTTTCACTCCATTTTTTGCAGGTTCCATTACTCCAGAATCTTTTTAGAGACTTGATTTAATATTGTTTTTGAGGGAAACTGGGGAGAGCTCAGGAGACTTCCTGGCTTTTCTCTACCATCTTGGCTCTGCCTCCTTGAGCTAAGCCTTGAAGGAAACCAGGGAAACTGAGAGGCAGATATAAGGGGACAGATCATTCAAATTATGAAAAATGACCACCAAAGACACTATAAATGCAAAGGTGAGTGCTATGTGCAAAGAACATCAAGTATGCCAGGGTGGCAGGACTCTAGAGTGCATAGAATAAGTTGTAATAAGACTGAAAAGGTAGGAAGGGTCCTGATATTGAGAGGCTTTATATTTGGTCCTAGAGGTAAGAAGAACTGGAACTTAGTGATCAGGTGGGTGCCATGATCATATCTATACTTTATTTATTTATACATTCATTCATTTATTTATTGCTTTTTGGAGAAGGGGAAGGCAGGGCAATTGGGGTTAAGTGACTTGCCCAAGGTCACATAGCTAGTAAGTGTTAAGTGTTTGAGACCAGATTTGAGCTCAGGCCCTCTTGACTCCGGGACCAGCACTTTATTCGCTGTGTCACCTAGCTGCCCCTTATGTATACTTTAGAAAAATCACCCTATCCCTTGAGTGGGGGATGAAGTAGAGCAGGAGAGACTTCAGAAAGGGAGACTAGTTAGAAAACCATTGCAATGGTACTAGTAAGAGGGGATGAAATCATGAACTATGGTGGTGGTTGCATCAGTGGAGAAAAGGTAATAGATATAAGAGAAGGTTATGAAGGTAGGACCACTGAGAATGAAAATAATTAGAAATGTATTCATAGTGTAGGGCTTAGCAATGTATCTGGGTGCATTTCATTAGGGATTATGAATTTCCTTTACTAAATAAAGTAGAGTAAGTAAGTATATGATTAGACTAGAAAAGAAAATCTTCAGACCATGGAAAGATAGGGGAACAACTGGGAAAGCACATTTTCTAGTTGGAAGAATCTATGGTCTCTCCTTTCCTTTCTTCCCATTTACATCACTATTCTAGTTGAAGTCTGTGTCAAAAATAATTTTGATATTCTTTGAGGCCATAATTAGCTACAGCTTTGTCCTTTGTACCTGATATGGAACAAAATGAAGATGCTTTCTAAGTTCTACCCATTGACTGCTACCCAGGAATGGGGAAGTGAAAGGTACATATTGAACTAGATGTTCTCCAAGCTACCTTTCAGATCTAAGATTGTAATAAAGAGGCATACACTCTAGAATTGCAAAGGATCTTAGCCTAATCCCTGAATTTACATATGAGAAAATTAAGTACAAAGAAATTAAATGACTTGCCCAAGGTTACACAGGTAGTATGGGGAAAAAATCACAGGATTTGAAAACAGGTCTTCTGACTTTCCATAGAATTCCTTTTGCTATCAATGTGATACAACAAATATGTTCTCTGCTTAACAAATCTCCCAAAGAAGCAATTAGGATCCCCATATTAATTCTCCACTCCTTTGGGCAACCTTGGATCTTTGTACTTATAACAATGGGCCAGAAAGAGACAGCTAAATAATGATGTATCTAAATAAGGCAGATTGCTCAGGAATACTCACAAGGACTTTGAGGTAGCTAGAATGTGGGCAACATTCTTAGGCACTCTCTTGCATTACTCCGTATGCTATGAGATTGCTTGAACATCTGTGTCAACAAATATAAATAGCTCTAATTGGGTTGTATGTGGTTTTGGCAGAATGTTATTGTTGGGGTTGGTGGTTGAAAGGATTGAGCAAAGATCAGGGTGCAAGTGGACTTCTTGTTGGTGCCACATCTAAACAACTAGAAGGAGATGAGTTGGTCTCAGAGTTTGATATTAGCATAGAATTCATTCAGGGGAGAAGCTGGATAGTTGCCAGCATCGAAGAACCATTTACCAGGAAACTCGACCTTATATCTGAAGCAGAGACAAGGAATCTGGAGGTATTTTGAAGCCAGCTCAAGTAGCTGGCTCAAGATCATATTAAATGTTCAATGTGACCAATTATACCCCAGAACTCTGCAAACATTACAAATCAAGGTTTGATTTATCGTTTTATCAATTGTCTAGACTTAAAGGGTTAGTAATGTAGCTCACACTTTAATAAGTGTGTCATGCAAATACTCCTAGAACTATACAAACATTCTAGGGGGGAGAGTAATGAAGCCATGGCCAACATTCATGTTTGCTTGAAGAGATACTATCTGTAGTTTCTATCTTCAAATAGTTGAAGGGCAGTCTTTTGGAAAGAAATAGATTTACCTATCTAGTGAGTAGAATTTGAACCATAGGTAGAAACTACAGGGAAGAGAGTTCTGGTTCAATATAAGGAAGAACTACCTAGGCATTAATGCTGTCAAAAAACGATTGGAGCCCTGGTGAAGCAAGGGGTTTCTTTGTTGCTAGAAGTTTTCAAGCTGAAACTAAATGATCACATTTCAATGATCATAGAGAGTTGATTACTTCATGGGGTAGGAATTTCAATTGAATCACCTCTGAGGTCCCTTTTAGTTTTGCATCTATGATGTACCTTGTATTTATCTTGCATATATTTTATATATCCTTCATGAAGGTGGCTGAAGCAGGCTCTGTGGAGCTTAAAGCTTGGTCAGGTATTGAACACCAAAGTCATATCCCTGGGCCATCACCAGTTGTCTTGACTTTTGTCCTGCAACTGGACTTCAAAAACTCAGGAAGTGAGAGTAAAGCTGACATCTTTGCACAACTCTGCCTCAAATCCAATTCACGTGCAATCAAGACATCGCCTCTGATGTCACTGGTCCTCTTTAAAAATGAAGGACAAACAGCAATTTTATATATACTTATATATGTACATATTATCTTTCCAATAGAAGCAAAGTCTCTATCATTTTTGTCTTGGTACCTAAGTCACTGCCAGGCACATGGTAGGCACTTTATAAATGATTGCTGATTGAATGATTAATCACATAATAATGGGAAGAGGGTCTCATAGATACATTCTACTTGTGAAATTAGAAAGCAGCTACTTATATTCTGAAGGCAGAATGCTACAGTCAGAATTATACATGAGCATAACTACTTGCTAAAAAAAAGATGAAAAAAATTATTTTAAAGGCAAGGATTTTAGGCAGTAACACCCCCACTTTTATTAGCATTTCTCCCTTAGGGCATATTTTTCCTTCAGTACTTCAGTTCCTTATCAAATGAACACTTTCACCTCGCCAGTCATTTGAATTGGAGTTAGTCTGTGGAAATAATTTTTGTACCAATAAATTTTGTTCCATTATAAAACAGCTGGTTACCTTCCTATTATTCCACAAACTGGCATGATGATTTACTATAAATACCAAAAAAAAGGGAACATTCCATTTATGCTATATACTAAAAAAAATGCATTTAATATCAAAGAGTCATTCTAGAAAGAACTACTAGAGTCCACTACAAATTACTCCATAAATGTTTTTACCCTTAGAAGTTACTGAATAAATTGAACAACTTTTTAAGGGAAAATATATCCACCAAGTTTCAAAGTAATACATTCCAACACTATCATGATCCCCACTAAAAGGAGACTAAAGGAAAGGACAATAGAGACAATAAATGAGTGATAGACATTCACAAATGATAGAATATAATCTCATACTTGTGAATATAGGAGTCAAGCCTCTCCACACCAATCTCTTGTCTAATTTACTTTAAAAGATTTAGAAAAGACCCTCTCTCCTAGCTTGCATCTTTTTACAAGTCAAATCCCTGGGAAATCTATGATCTCGCTGGCTTACATATATTTTTTTTTCCTAAAAATGTTTTAAAATTTCAAATTCTCTACTTAAATTATCTCTAATGAGGAAACACTGTCAGTTCCTCTAGCTCTCATTTCAAGAAATATATAAATCACAATTTTTTTCAAACGACGTTGAATTATATTATTCTGTGGGTTGTTTGAATGGCAGCAAATTTTCTCAGGATTTTGTCTCCCATAAATCTCTTCAAGAGGCTTTAAAAAAATAAATGAAAGTTGTCTCTGGGTGGCTAGGTGGAACAGTGAATAGAGTATTGGCCCTGGAGTCAGGAGGACCAGAATTCAAATCTAAATACTTAACACTTACTAGTTGTGTGACCTTGGGCAAGTCACTTAATCCCAATTGTCCTGCCCTCTGCCTTCCAAAAAGAAAAAAAATGTCTCCATTTTCTCTTATTTCTCTCTATCATTCATCTGTTCTCTTAGGTTGTTTCTCTACATATTGATACAGTTCCATGAACTATTCTGACTAACTTTTAGGTGGGGTAGACAAGCTTGTTTGCTTGTTTTCTTAATTTATGTTGCTTGTCCCAAGTGTAGTGTGTGGTATTTGCTCCTGGCAAGATTCCATTTATGGCTCTAGTTAGTAGCAAGATCAATTACTAGCTTTATATTGTGTTTGTAGAGCTATTTTTATGTGTAGTTGGAGGCAAACAACCTGCCCAGCAGATATTCTGCACCCATAGAGAGCACTGTGAGAACCCAAGGAGAAAATATGTTGGGACCCTGTAGTGCTAGAAGTGTGAATTGCCTTGGCCACATGTGGTCGCCATATCCTTGTCTCTGTACTAGTGTTCCTTTGTACTCACTCTTCCAAATAACATTACGTGTGTTTCTGGAAAGATAGTCCAGGTTTATTGTGTGTGTGGGGAGTATATTATAGCCACTGTTCTTATGACACAATCTTGATAATTACCTTTATTTTGAACTAAATGTGTCATTTGACTACAGAAGGGAAATGAATTCGTGGGCACTCTTGAGGTATGTTTAAGAGTACAGACCGATAGAATTCTTGGCATAGTCATAACCCCAGAGGACCCAAGCCTTGAGTGAGGTTTGTAAGTGTGATCCAGAAGGGACCCTACATATGAATAAACATATAGTTGTGCAGCGTTAAATAGTGGATGAAATATAAAGCAATTTCATTTTGTTGAAGCTGTTAGTGTGTCTAAGTATTATTGATGGCAAACTGGAAACTACTAGTTATTTTTCTTCATTCACATGACTCACACTGAATTAGTAGTTGACATTTTGAAAGTAGAACTTCACATATGGCACAAGTTAAAGTATTCATGCTCTGAATTTTATGACCTCATTAAAGGGAATAAAGACCTCCTCAAAGCTGTAATGCCAAACTCAAAGTACACATTTTAAAAATTATTTGTTCTTGTATGAGCATGGTTTACAGTTGTTTTTCCTTTATGGCTAAATGATCATTTGAAAATTCTTTAATTATTCTAATATACATAGATTACTTAATAAGAAAGACTGTTTTTGACAAGTTCTACCATATCTTGGAAATGAGTTCATGGTCCAATTTCTGAAAATAATTAGTTTTCATGCTGTAAGACAACTTTATGGATTATCTTTCTTATTTAGTGAGAAACATATTTAGTTAATTATTGTGTCAAAACATATATGTTGATTTTTTAAGTCTATATGCTGGTGAATAGGAGATTCCTTTGTTTAAAGAAGCTTTAAAAAGCCAAAGTAAAAGTCTTAAAATAATCTTTTTAAAGCATCCATTTATTTTATTTTTTATAATTCAATGATAATTTTACAATTAGGAAAGTAATGCATATATTTGAAACTTTTTAATGATGATACAGTTGGAATAAGACTGAATTTCGGTCACCATTTTTGTTTTTTCTTTAACTTAATTTTCCATAATTCAATTTCAGTTGAAAGTTTTCACCAAATAAAAATGTAGGTCTATAAATTAGCATTATATTTCATTATTATCAGCAATTAAGTCATATCAAATCAGTCCTTCCAATATTTTATGGATTGAAATGAAACAGTATTTAGGTTAACTATCAAGCACTGTTAAAATTGAACAGGTATTGGTGGGGGGTATAAGCAGAAGTGGCTTGTAGTGTTGAAGTGGAGAATGTTCTTATCGTAATGGCATGTCATTTTGTTTGGTTTTTGAAAGCTAATTTTCATTTTGGTGGTCACAGGTTTTTGCAGGTATTCAGATGAGCTGATGTTCTTGAAAAGCATGATCAGAACAGTTTCAGGATAGGTAGCATCTAGGTCACCATCCTGTTGATGACATTGGCAGCTCATTCTTAAACACATGTGATTTTTTGAATGAACTTTAGACCAAAAATATGATACTCCAAATTCACTTGGGGCAGTTCAGGAGCAGCAGAGTAGCAGGTAGAAATTGTGAGTCCCCTCAAAGGCACAATGCAATCCATTACCCACTTCCCCTTTGGAAATATCTATATTTCTCTTACTTCAGTGAATAAGCATCCCAACCTAACATTTCTAACTACTACCATAATTAATGTCCTGTAAAAAAAACAAAGAGAAAAATACCCTAAAGAGACTAAAAAGAAGTTCTGTAAAATTTTGCAATGTGATGCTTATTAGATTGAGAAAACCATTTTCTGCCAAGTGAAATCAGTCCCAACTATAAATTCAGGAGGCTAAGGGATTCCAGCCCTCTTCTATCTCTGGAACACAAGTGAAGGATCCATTAGCAGAGTAATATGAAGCTGCTAATGGACAATATGTGTCTTCTGGAGGATCAAGAACATCATTATATCAAACAGTGTGTAGTGAATAATGACTAAAACTGATTCCTAAAGCAAGATATCTGGGTGCCCAAGGGTTCAAAGAAAATGATATAATTTATCAGTAAGTATACCTACATATATCATAATTGCTTCTATTTCCCAAGAATTAGAATTAGAAATAGAAATATTTTCCCTAGAAAAACAAAATGTTCTCCATATTTTTTTCTATTGTTATCTATATGTGAGAAAGGGTGAGGAACAGAATGTTTATATAGAAAGAAACAAGAAGGAAAAAGGAAAACTTACAGAAAGTAGTATTTGGATGGCACTGTGGATGACCTCCAGGTACTGAAAGTCAATCACACAGCCTGTCACCGAGACATAAGTGTAGTCATCCATCACTCCGTGAGCTGAAGGTGGCAGCACTCTCCGAACACAGCCTGGTCCATGTTCTCGCCACCATGATCGGTGCACTGAGATGTTAAATGTCATGAGGTCGGTATCCTGTATAGTGAAGGGAGAGGGGAAAGATCTTGTTATATTGCCATCTAGAATTCAGTTCAGAGCAAGAAATGTAATTTCAGAGTTTAATTAAAAACAGCAGGGGGAAAAGTGAAACAATAAGTTTGGATATGAGATATTAACACAAGCAAAAAAAAAAACCCTTATACATTCTATGTTTAAGCTATTGAGCTAAAGTTATCATTACTGAAAATGATTGTTTGAGAAAGAAGTAATAAAACACCAAGATCACAATAAGTCAGGAATTAAAACACTAGATCCTCGAGTTGTTTTATTTTAAAAACTGTTTTCTACATGTGTACGTATGTCTGTGAAACACCAGGACATGATAGTATATCTAAAATATTGAGACTGATATTTCAACAAGTATATTGAAATGATGCACACAAATAACACTTCAAACTAACATAGCAGCTAAAGGTACACAGAATATGTTTTTTGCAACAATTCTATGACTAAGGAAGGACTAATTTTATTATCCCTGTTTTACAGGAGAGGAAATTGAGTTTTTTGAGAAGTTAAATTGAAAGCCAATAACAAAACCACTGGTGAGTGTTGGAAGCTTGACCTGAACCCAGGTCTTCTAATTCAAAGCTCAGCCATCTTCCAACTATTATTGTTCAATTGTTTTACTTGTGTCAGACTCTTTGTGACCCCATTTGGAGTTTTCTTGGCAAAGATATGGGAGCAATTTATCATTTTCTTCCCTAGTTTATTTTACAGATGAAGAAACTGAGGCAAACAATGTTATGACTCTTGCCCAGGGTCACACAGCTAGTAACTATCTGAGGCCAGATTTGAATTCTGGAAGATGAGTCTTTTTGATTCCAGGCCCATTACTCTATCCACTGAGTCACCACCTACTGTAAAGCCAAGCACTAGCAGCTTTCCAGAGGAGTGCTGCTGTGAACAGCTTTAAGGTTCTGATCACATAGTATAGTATATTTATTCAGCAGTAAACTAAAACAAAACATTCACAGAAACCAAAATACAGCATTCACAATGTCATAACATAACAACTTATCACTAAAGTGGCCACATAGTTTTCACCAAAGTGGCCACATAATTTTAAGCAAAAGATATCATTCAATAAGTCCTTAATTAAATCATCCTTAAGGAGCAAGCCTCCTTAAGGGACACAAAGTATAAAGGTCAATGTTCTCTACCTCCAGTCTTAATCTCTCAGTCAAAAAATCTTCTTTCTCCTTGATTGGAGATTAGTTTTGATCATCCTTAACTCAATCATCCTTAAGAGGTACAAGGTACAGAGTACAAAGTTCTCCCACCCCTAGACCACAGTAAATTATGATCTTTTTAGTCAGCCTTAAGTACCCAAGGAGAGGTCTTTTCATCTTGACTTGAGGCTGGCTCCCAAATTCCATGGTTCCTCTTCCATGGTCCCATCTCCTGCCTGAATATACCCAACTGTCACCTGGATTCATAGGTAGGCAGCTCTCAATTCCTCATCCAGATCCTCATCCAGCTCCTTGTCCAGTTCCATATTGAAGCCCACAGTGTCTAGTCCACCACAAGTCTTTCACAGTTTCTGTTTCTTGGAAGACAAGGCTTAACAGAGACAAAACAACATTCACACACATTGCCAGAACTATCATCAATTCACTATCTGCCTGTGAAATCAACACAGACCCACAAACAAGGTCCAAGAGGTCAACATAAATCATCAGTAAAGTCCCAGGACCTCTGAAACCCTCCTCTGAAACTTCTATGAACAGACAACAAGAAAATCCTCTTTCAGGGCTTCCAGTAAGGTCCCAAGGCTTCTGTAGAAAGTCTTACAAACACAAATAGAGTGCCAGGATACCACAAGTTTTCTCCTTCTTAATTCTGTCACCACAAGTGTTTTCTTCTCAGTTCTTCTCTTTCCCAGCTTGGGCTTCTCCTTATATATAGATATTATCTCCTCCTTGTTCTGCCCCTTTCTATTGCATCAGCAAGTTCCTCCCACTGTGGGGTTCACAATTTCTGTTTCTTAACAAAGATTTGATATAATCATGGGCAAGGCTTAAAAGAAACCTGAACTGAAACAAGGTGCTAAATAATCAAATAGCTGAAACAAGGTGCTAAGTACTTCTTTGCTTGCTATTATACCTAGCTTTCCACTCTTCCAACTATTCCATGCCATCAAAAGCCTAAAACAGTTCATCCTGTAAGGTTATATGGTGATTCCATTACTTAAATATTTTTGGAACATAATTCTTTGGAGTTTCTTTCAAAATTTGTATCATAGTCTTCTGAATATTTTCAATGGTAGCAAATCCTCTTTTTTTGAACATGGATTTGAATTAGAACCAAGCTAAAAAGCACCTGAAGGTAGTGTTATGTTGCATTAATAGAATATTTCTAGATGAAGAGAATAGTCCAACTATGCTTTGTAATGATTAGATAGTATTTTATAGTTCTGTGTCCAGTTCAGGATCCCACATTTAAAAGGGACATTGACAAACTGGAGCATGTCCAAAGCAAGATGCTTTGGATTTCTGATTGTTCAATAAATCATGTCATATGAGAAATAGTTGAGGAAGATGAAGATGTTTAGCCAGGAATCTTGGATAGTAGTAAGTTCTTCTCCAGGGTAAATTTTCTTCAACCATTATAACTTTTGAACAAAGGAACTAGCTGACTTCAGCAGCTGCAGTGGCAAGAGGGGAATTATTACTAGCTTTGCTTTGTGGTCCAGTTGTGCTTTCGTGAGGTGTATGGAAAAAAATAATGCCCACAGATTCTAAAGAAAATGTTTCTAAAGGTTATTATGCTTCAATGAAACTTTGAGAGAAAGAATTTCTTAGTCAATCAACATGGTTACATTACCCGTACCCACCTGTTTTCTCAACCTTATATGACTTGAATCTGTACCTTAAAACATGATGACAAGTTTTCATGACCATGGTAATGACAATGCATCAGAAGAAAGAATGGGCATGGCTAACATGAATTTAGTCTTAGATGGAAAATTTGCATTAAATGATATTATTTTCTGATACCCACTGTTGTCCTTTTGAATGTATTCACACTACCTCTGTGCTTACTCTGCACCATTGGACCTTTGATGCTAAATCTCTTTCTTACATCTTTTCTAGGTCTTTAAATTTGTTTACCTCAAGAGATCCTAATAGCAATAAGAAAAACAGTAACATTTATGTAATGCTTTAAGCTTTACAAAGCACTTTATCTCATATGATCTTCACAACAACCATGAGAGACAGGGAGTTGATATTAATATCCCCATTTTACAGATGCCAATTTTGATCACACTGTTTAACTCAGCCTTGAATACTCAGCACCTTCTAACTGTCTCAGTTTCTTCTCCCTTCTGATTGGAGCACTAAACTCCACCCAAAGCTTTCTTTATAGCGGGAAGGACCAGGACTTTCCATTTCACTCCACTTTCCATCTTCAGTTCTGCTTAGTCTGAACTACATAAAACAAGATGTCTCCTCTCCTACCCTAATGTCCTTCCTCCCACCCCCCACCAGTTTCCTTTTGTGTGTTGTTTTCCCCTATTTGATGGTAATCTTCTTGAGGGCAGGGACTTTATTTGTCTACTCAGCATCTATCACAATATCTGGCACATAGAAGGTACTTAATAAATGTTTATTGAATTGAAAATTGAATAATTTCTTATGCAGGATCACACAGATAGTAAATGTCTAATGCTAGATTTGAATTCAGGTCTTCTTGATTCCAAGTCCAACCCAATCTTTTGTTTGTTCTCTCAGGTAAGTCTTAGAATAAATTTTTTATTTTCTCTGTAAGGTTCTTTTAGTTAGGACTTGCTGTCTATTCCTAACCAATGGAATGTATCAAATCTTTCCCTCTCCCCATTTCCCATGGGACAGGGATTCAATAGCAAACATACTTTGATTCAGCTTAATGGGTCATTGATAAGAATAAGTTTTGTGCTAAAAATGAATAAAGACAATATTTATACAAAGCAATATTTGAATGTTTTTGTTTATCTTATAAGCCACCATCTAAATCTAGATGGAAATGTTCAAGGCAATTTAAGAAATGCTGAGACATTACCTGATTTTTAATCCAATACTCTTACTGAATATTTTCCATTTTCACATGCTGGGTAATGAAAAATGTGTTGTCTTGACCACTTTTTTTAATCTGCCTCAGAGCATCATTTCAGTAATTATTATGTCTCATTAAATATTATTTTCTTAAGTCTGTATATTAGAGAATAGGAGACTGCTTTAACACACACACTTTAAAAGCCAAAGCACAAGTTTAAAAATATTTGTTTTTAGCATAATTATATCTTCATGATTTGATGATAATCTTACATCAAATTAAATAATGTATGTGTTTTAATGTCTTTTAACAAATATTAACCATCTTTTCAACTTGATAATCTTCTTTAAAGTGACAAGACATAATTGTGATAGCCTGAATAAAGTTCATTTCTGCAGATTTCTTTCTAATCATTTGAAGTAAATGTAGATAGACCCATTGTCTCATACTTTGTGTTGCAAATAATAGGCATGATCTTCAATTTGTGTGGCAGAAAATTTTGATAGAGCTATGAATAGTTAAATCTACTATGAGATGTCTTTCATAATCAAGATATTTTTCACCTGTAACCATCCTACAAAATCAATATAGATTCTTGACCAAAGTTTTCTGGTCATCTCCCAGCCATAGGTGATCTTTCCTTGCTTAAAGTCCTCATGACATTTTATTTCAACCCTTCCTATTCTCCAGATAGCATGGTTTAAGCAGACAGCTTGGTTTAGTTAATGGACTCCAAATCCCTGCTCAGATCTCTTTAAAATGGGTATAATAACAGTACCTGCCTCATAGAATTGTGGTGAACACTAAATGAAATACTTTAAATAAAGCACTTTTATAAATGTTAAAGTATTATGTTAATACAAAATATGATCATTTCTTTAAATGATTATGTACACACAATCAGTAGCTGGGTGGCACAGTGGACAGAGTCCAGGATCTGGAGTACTGTATCCCCAGAACCTAACACTGTGCCTACCATGGAGAATGCACTCAGTAAATTTTTGATTGACAAGGCTTCTGCCTGAACCAGCACTGAGCAGGGCAAGTTTTCCCAAAATAAGCATTCATTAAATGCTTGTGGAAGGGAATGAAATTGAACTGCACTGTATTGCATTGCACTGAAGACTGGGGATGTTCATGAATTATGTTGAATAACTTGTCATATACTTCACTCCTTGGTAGGGGCTGCAATGTTAGAATCAATTTTAAGCCCACAAGATATAGCTTCTAGGCAAGTTTTCGTGACTGGAGGTGCTTAGTTCTCATTCGGATGTTTCCCTGAGGTTCATCTTGGAGGAGAGGAGACTAGAGAATTTGTCAGGGCTGAAGATGTCAGGGAACCCTATATGCCCTTTCTTAGGACAAGAAGGATTGCCTAGACTTTTTCAGGCTCTGGATCTGAGATTTTACTCAGTGCCGGAGGCAGCTGGTGGCACAATGAACAGAGCATTGAGCTGGAGTCAGGAAGACCCCAGTTCAAATCTGGCCTCAGAAACTTAGCAGCTGTGTGGACTTGGGCAACTCACTTAACCTCTGTCTGTCTAATGTTCCTCAGCTATAAAAGGGGATAATAATTGTACCTACATCACAGAGTTGTTGTCAAGGCCAAGTGAAATAATATTTGTATAGTGCTTAACACAGTGCCTGGTTCGCAGTAGGTGCTTAATAAATGCTTACACCTTTATTCTCTGCTCAGCAAATATAAATATAAAATCAGGAAATACAAATGAAAAGCAATCAACTAGTATTGATTACATACCTATTAGGCTCTAGGCACTGTGCAAGGCCCTGGGAACACAAAACCTTTTAAAAAATTAATTAATCAGCCTTCAAGTAGCTGGGAGCTAAAACACAGGCACATATTTCAGTTATTCAGTCATTTTTCAGTTGTGTCCAACTTTTTGTGATGCCATTTGGGATTTTCCTGACAAAGACACTTGGAGTGGTTTGTCATTTCCTTTTTCAGTTCATTTTACAGATGAGGAAACTGAGGCTTAACTGAGGGTTAAATGACTTGCCCAGAGTCACACAGCTAGCAAGCGTCTGTGTTCGGATTTGAACTCAGGAAGATGAAGATGAGTCTTCCTGACTCCAGGACTGATTCTCTATCCACTGAGCCACCTAGCTGCTATGCATTCATAAGCATATGCAAATAATATGCAATATAAATTCAGAAATAAAATATTGTTTTAGTGAGGGGTAGGCATTTGTAGCTAGGGGTTTAGGAAAGGTCTTGTATAGGAGATGACATTTAAGTGATCTTTGAAAAGACCCTAGGGATTCTTAGAAGTGTAGGTGAGGAAAGGGCATATTCCATGTAGGAGGAACAGCCCCTCAGGCTCAGAGAGGAGAGGCAGAGTTACATATGAGGAAGAGCAATAAAGCCACTGTGGTTGGACCACTGGGTATGTGAATGGGAGTAATATAAGATTGTAAAGGTAGGTTGGAGCCAAGTTGGGTAGTTTTAAATGCCAAACAAAGGAATTTGTAAATATAATTAGATCTGCTTTTAAAGATGTTGCTTAAACATTTTTTTTTCCTGTTGATTTCTCCCATGGATGTCTCTTAGGTATATTTTGAAAAGAACATATTTTAGAAACACAATTCCATTATCTACTAAATTCAGCTTAACTTACAGTGATTTACTCCAAACAAACCTCATTTAGTTTCATTCCAAGCAGACTCTTTCTTGGCAATCAGATTTAATTCCTACCAGCCACTCCTGATCACTACAGGGAAGGCATCATTCTCCATATTTGTAGACTTCATTAGTTTCAGAATGAACCAATATGACCTATTAAAATTCATCAGTGATTTCTGTTTTGTAAGTGTTCTCTCATGGTACCTTTTTCTGCTTCAGAAAGACAAGTCTTTCAATATAGCTTTGATTCAAATTTATATTATCAGTATAAAACAGGTGAATTTATGAACTAATGATACAGATCTGTTAGGTTCATAAAAACTCTTCACCGTGAGTCTCCCTTAATTCAGAAATATGAGAGATGGCAATAGAACCTATTTATAAACTCCAGCTCTCTTGGAAATGGCTGAAATAAAATATGAAAATGACATCAGTTGCAGCAAAGTAAATGGAAGCTGTATCTCTTTGTATATGTCCTCTGTGAAATGATATAACAAGATTAGATATGAGTCCATCCTGTCTATAGAAACCATATGAATATGCATGGATCTGAATATTCTCACCCTCTCTTAAATCATAGGAGCAGCTACAGCAATTTAGTTTCCTCCATGGGACAAAAGAAAGAAAATATAATACATAGACCCATTATTTTTTCTTTAGAAGAACATGTAAGTGCATGTGTCCATGCATTTTTGTGTCTTAGCTGCTATGTTAGAGGCTATTGCTAAACACTCTATTATACACTAAGCGATGGACAAGTATGTGTAGCCTGAAAAATTAATCATTTACAAGAGCCCAAGTTTCACCTTGGAAATGGTACACGATGCCAGAATTTAAAGGTTTCATGATTTAGAAAACTGTCAGTGGAAGAACAAGCTATTGGGTGAAAAGATAAAATGAATTCCCTTAGAGCTCTAATGAATTTTAAAATCTTACGATTCTTGGTGCAGTGGATAGAGTCCTGGGATTAAAGTTAAGAAGACCTGAGTTCAAATGTGACCTCAGACACTTACTAGCTATGTGACCCTGGGCAAGTTACTTAACCCTGTTTGACTCACTTTCCTCATCTGTAAAATGAGCTAGAGGACAAAATGGAAAACCACTCCAGCATCCTTGCCAAGAATACTCCAGATAGGGTCACAAAGAGTCAAATATGACTGAAATGACTGAACAACATCAAAATTTGAATCACTGTATATTTTGCTATTTTTTTTTTTTTACCATTCGTGAACCTCATGGTATAGTGAGTTTCCAGTAAAGGTAGAATGCCAGTTTTCCTGCAAATTAAAATCTCAGAGAATTTCCTGGGTTTACTGAGATACCACCAAGATATGTAAAGGTTTTTTATTTATTTATTTATCTATCTATTTATTCATTTATTTCTTTATTTTTTTAAGCAATTGGGGTTAAGTAACTTGCTCAAGGTTACACGGCCAGTTTTTTTGTGTGGGTGTTAAGTATCTGAGGCTGGAACCGATTCCCTGTCTCCTGATGCCAGAATTTGGGAAATATAACCAACCAGGTTGGTCACCATCAAGAAGGGTGGGATCTCTTCTTGAAATACCTACTCTGCCACACAGCTTAGGCTAGATCTCTCTCTACCTTCTCCCTGGATGCAAAAACTTCACAGTGGAGGCCCTGCAGGGAATCAAAGAAAAAAAAGACCTCAGGCCATCCTAGGGTAAAGTTCACTGCTGTTGCTGAAGGAGCATAGTAATATTCCACCTGAAAACACAGAGCACTGAAACACTCCTGGTAAAAGGAGCACAGGAAGACGCAATTGAGCCAAAGGCTAGAGAAAACGGAAACTGCAGAAGGCCATTGAAGAGAGAACACAGAGAGTGCAGTAGATTGGCCAGAAACACTGTGTTCTTTGTAGAGCCCAGTAGCTGAGTGTTCTTCCTGGCCCAGTCTGGCAAGAACCCAGTGGCTGAGGGACCCCCTTCTCTGCTTCCTAGTCCAGTAGTATGCAGTTTCCTTCAGCAACTCAACACCTTGTTAATGCTCAGCCCACCAGCAGAGTAAACTGAAATATGTGAATTGGTGCTCATTCATATCCAGGAGTGGGAAGTGAAAAAAAAATCTTCCTACCCATAAAGTTGGGTCAATAGTAGGTTTTGTAGGTTATCAAAGTTAAAGTAGAGGGAGTCAGATTTTGGTTTTTGAATGTAATAAAACGTGTGTGTGTGTGTGTGTGTGTGTGTGTGTGTGTGATAGAGACAGAGAGACAGGAAGAGAGACAGAGACAGAGAGACAGAGAGATAGAGAGACAGAGACAGAGAGAGACACAAACAGAAAGAGATACAGAGACAGAGAGAGAGAGGAATGGAGGGGGAGAGAAACAGACAGATATGGAAAGTCAGAGAGACAGAGAGAAAAATAGAGACAGAGACAAAGACAGAAATACAAAGACTCAGAGACACACAGAGAAAGACAGAGACAGGATATTTACAGTGGTGTGGAACTCTATTGATGTGGAAATACTCTATACTGAAAAATAAATAGGTGATTGGTGTGTAAATACAAAAGAGTCTAGAGGTTAAATAACTTGTTCACCCTTACAAAGCTGTTATGTGCCCTGGTTAGGCTACAACTGAACTATTGTGCTCATTATTAGGTAGCCCACTTTAGAGAAGACATTGAAAACCTAAAGAACACTCAGGATGGTGAAAAGTCTTAAGTTTAGGACATATGAGAATCTATTGAAGTAAATTGGAATGTTTATTTTAGAGAGGCTTTAGTGGGGGTGGGGATGGTGATGGGCCATAGGATATGTCATTTCTTCTTGACTTCTAGGTTTTCTAGCTCTTTTCATGTACTCTATCACAGAACCTCTCAAATATACTATATATACCCATCATATACGTATGTTCATATATATGTGCATATATTCATCTATGCAAGCACATAAATGAAAGAATGAAGGATTTTAAAGGAAAAAATAGCAGCCATACATCAACTATCTGTCCTAGAAACAATTTCATCCAAAGGCTGCAGATTTATCTTCGTTAAATTCTTCTTTCAACTATTTTTTTACTCCATTATTCTGAATCTCAAACTTGGTGGCATGTTTTTAATGTGACAAATACCAAAATTTATATGAAATGATTTTTTAAAAACATCCTGTGTTTCTGAAAATTTATAATCTGTCAGTCAGTATAACTTCTAAACGGAAAATATGACTAAGCTTTTCCATGCAGCTTGTTGAAGGGTTCAAGACACACACTTTTCTTTCTACTACTAATTACCTCCCTCATATAGTGAAATTATTTAGGATTCAGACTTGATTTCCCCACCTGTAAAATGAGAGAGAATTAGACTAAGATGATCTCATTTTCCTTGCACGTCTAAAATTCTAAGAATCTATGACTGTGGTATGTAGAATACATTAGAAAAATGGATATTCACATCTGCATAGTATGCCAATTTGCAATTTCTCGTAAATCAAAGACCCAATCTGCTTTTATGCACTTTGTTTTTAGCACCACCTTCACTTTGGGGTTTAATTTAACTGTAGCTAATCCACTCTCTTGCCAGAAATGGTCTTCCTATTGCAGATAATAAAATCCCATTTTATGCTTCTCCTTATTTGCTGCTCAAAAGGTCATTAAAATCCATTTTCTACAATGTTCCCCACTTTCTTTGTCTTTTCATTTTCTTTTATCAGAATCTATTCCATTCAAAAGTGAAAATGGCATTCTGCTATAAATGTGACCTTGGAGAAGGAGGTCTCCTTCAGCTAAAGAACTAGATTGTGTTCAATCTAAGACAGATACCTTTGGGTTTATGTCTCTTTTAACTCAATCAGGACAGTTAAAACTTCCTAAAATCTTTGAATTTTCTAGTTGTCTTTTCAAAGTCAATTCAGAGATGATTAATTCCTGAATACTAATTTGGAAGAATAGATGACCACTGCTCCTTTCTCAAGTATTTTGCTCACAGTAGGCACTAGAACATTCATGATGAAGATATCAATTCCATGAAATAAAAGTTAAGCACCAGACTGGAGTGGAAAATATGGGATTTATAGGACACATAGCAAAAGAAATGTCACTAAAATCCTTTTTCATTAAGGCTCACCTTAGTTGTCACCTTCCCCATGAAATCTTCCTGATTTCTATCAGCTTAAGATGATCTCAAGTTTTTGGAAAGCATTCGGTCTGGATCTCTTCTATGGCCCCATCTCATTTTGCTTATTATTATAATTGTTTGGGTACATGTTGTCTTAATAAACAAATCAAGAAAGATTTAATAAGTACCTACTTTTCCAGGCACTGGGTTGGGCACTGGAGATAAAAGTGCAATGAATGAAACACTTCCTACTCATAAGTAGTTTACACTCTAATGGGGAGAGAATAAAGATTCCTGTGTGTATATATGATAATATGTTTATATATGTATATTTGTCATATATAATTATATATAACTAAAGATTGTTAGCTAACACAAAGTAGTTCCATAACTGTAAATTACAATATAAATTTCAGAAATGGAGGGACTTGGTCACTTATTACCTTTGAATCCTGGGCATGAAACACGTTGCTTTGAATAGAGCAGACAGAGTTGCTTGTGGAATAAGATGGGTTAGATGGCAAGGTTGAAGAATGACAGCTATAGTGCACCAGTTTCAGCCTTACAATGTAAAGAGAAATCAAAGAGGGACTCTGGCATATTGGTTGGACTCCCTGACACAAAATTTATGGTGGGTATCACCAATAGACACAGGATGGATAGATATGACTCATCATTTTAAGAGGAAACATCCTGACCGGAGAGATCACAGTTCCATTACCTTATCTAAGAATTTGAAATTATAAAGTTGATGAAGATAATGATATTTCTTTTGAGGTACTAACCTAGATTCGCTAAAAATATGGATTTTAAATGAGCCCCATTTAATTTTTTTGTATGTCTGCATGACTTATAGACTAGATCACAGAAATGATGTAAATACCATCTAACTAGATTTCAGTGAGGCATTTGAAAAAAACCTGTCAAGATAATCTTGTATATGACATAGAGAAATACATTAAAAGATATTACCATTGTTATCCTCAGTGACTGAAATAAATACATCGAGGAACTCTTAAATTATTATACTGAATAGACCAGCAAACTCTGTGGGAGTTTAAGCTCAGGTAAAAGACAATGACGGGACATGAACGCATAGAATTATAGTCTAGCACAATGGCTAGCCAGGCACCATGCAGGTTAGGCCATAGGGCTAGTGATCTATTCTTGTCCTTTCCCTTTACTGGTCCTCATGATTTACAAAGATTCAGCTTGGGAAGACTGACCTATGTGCCAGGGAACAACTACCCCCCCCCCAATTTTAATTTATTGCCTCAAGATCCTACTATGACTACTCTGTGAGAAGTTGTTAGCTGTAGAAATGATTATGGGTTCAAAGTCTAAGGGTTCTTCCTAATACCCCAAAGGGAGAAGTGAGGGGAGTATCAGATAAACAACATATGCCAGGTAAAGATCAGGTAGACAGTGCCCCTTTCTCTGATGTAGAGGCTTCCTCTTGCATATTTTGAAGTGATTAGTGAAAGTTCATGATAAATATTCACATGCCTTTACCACCCCCATTTCCATCTCCAGCAGTAGCAGGTAAAAGGCTGCTTGCTAACAGGGAGGAGGATTGATGCTTCAAACAGAGAGCAAAATTTGAGTTTAGGCTTGACAGTATCTTCAGTGCCTTGGAAATAAATGCATCAGAGGGAGCAGTAAGGTTTTCAATATTTCTCACATCCACCTCTTCTTTTTTTATTACCACTACTGCCACCAGGGTTGCTATTCTCATTAATATCACCTCGACTATCACAATAGCCTTCTTTCAGGAACTGCTCTCTTTACTTTTTTGGGTGGGGGGAAGGGAGGGAGGGGGGAAGCTGGATCAGTGATTTCATTACTCTAGGGGACTCCCAGTGAAAAAAATCTCCCTCTGCTAAAGCAGATTGGCATCTGCGCTGAAACTTGTACCTTTATAGAATTCCCTATCAAATTTTATCAAAGTCCTGTATCTACACTGACATCTTGACTCCACCCCCCTGCTTCATTACTTCCGAAAATTTTGGTTTAGCACTTTTTATTACAATAGTTTGAAAATGTTTCTAAAGTAAGTTTGTTTTGATACTTGGACTTAATGATCATCTTTTATAGCTGAAAAAGGTACTTGACAAAGAAGTACAGATCCAAATGGAAGAAAGGCATCATTGGCTTTGTTTACTAAGTCATAATGTTCAATTTCAACCCATCCCCCAGTTAAGCATAGGGTCTTCTTTTTGTTTAAATTTTGCTAGTAAATTCCATTCTTCCTTGATATCTCTTGTTCATTCAATTTTTCTTGCAAATTAATCAGAAGAAGCTATAGTTTCATATTTTTAACAAATGGGTTCAAAACCTCCTGAAACTCATTGCTTGGAAGCTTTTTAAAAACAGGTTAGGAAATTCTACCTCAAAATTTTTAAAAATTTTTTTCTCTATATTTTTTAAAAAGTATATAGATTGGAAGGTTTTTATAGATAACATCATTTTCAGCAACAAAATCATATGTTCTAAAAAAAACACATTTAAAGATTTTTTTTTTAATAGCTGAAGTTTCTTTAGAAAAACAACTCCTTAGTAGGGGCGGCTAGGTGGCGCAGTGAGTATAGTGCTGGCCCTGGAGTCAGGAGGACCTGACACTTAACTCAGACAACTTAACTCTCAGACACTTAACTCACACAAACAAAAAAACCTAGCCATGTGATCTTGGGCAAGTTACTTAAACCCAATTGCCCTCCAAAAAGCAAAAAACAAACAAACAACAACAACAAAAAACCAGCTCCTTAGGAGCAGCTAGGTGGCACAGTGAATAGAGTACTGGCCCTGGAGTCAGGAGGACCTGAGTTCAAATTCAGCCTCAGACACTTAATACTTAATAGCTGTGTGACCTTGGGCAAGTCACTTAACCCCATTTGCCCTGCCTTCCCCCCTCCAAAAAGACAAAAAAAAGTTTCTTTCTCACTGTTAAAATATTATGTTTGTCTTGAAGGAATAGAAAAGACGTGTGTGTATATGTGCATGCTTTTCTGAAAATATGTTCTAAATAGCATATTCCTAATAGCCACTAGTCTTCTCTGAAAAGATCAGTAAATTAGGAAAATTTGCCTCTTTATTTAAAAAAAAGTGCAACTCATTATTAAGTTTAACAAGCATTTTGCCATAATATAAATGGTAAAATCGTGCACAGTACAAAAGATTTTCATGGTCACTCACCATTAAATGTCTTGTCAAAACTGACTAAATCACAATTTTTTAGCTCCATGTTGCTAATGGAAAGGGCTCATATGTTCAAAGTAGCAGTACCATCATTACATTTTTGCTCATTTGTGCCCTTATTAGAATTATGTTAAAATCTCTCTTTTTGTAGAAATCTTTGGGTTTTTTTTTTTTTTTGCTTTTTGGAGGGCAATTGTGGTTAAGTGATTTGCCCAAGGTCACACGGCTAGTAAGTGTTAAATGTCTGAGGCCAGATTTGAACTTAGGTCCTCCTGACTCCAAGGCTGGTGCTCTATTCACTGTGGCACCTAGTTGCCCCTGTAGGAATCTTTAAAGTCATGTATCCATTTCATGAAGATTAGCTTATTTAAATTTATATAACTATATATGTTTACCTATGGATAGATCTATTGAATCCACAATTCCAAATAGCCAGGTATGAAAGTATCATTTGTATATCAGTTTTTTTCATTTGGCACATCCATCATTCATCACTATACTAGATATTAATAAAGGTTAATTCCTTTTTTTAATATAAGCAAATATAATTAATACATATACATGTAAATTGCAGTATCTTCTTCTGACACAATGTCTGACACAGAATAAGTGCTTGATAATATTGTGGACTGACACCCCATCTAATAGTTTTACACTACTCCCATGGTGTGGGCACACCATTTTTAAGACTACTTCTTCAAGGGACTTCTAGCATGTTGTGGGCAACATTGGTCATAATCAGCTGTGCTGTGGTTCTGACTAAAAACCTCCAAGATTCTCTGGAAGGAAATAAGTTTGGCAAGAGTTCAGCTTTATCCCTGAAGTGAATTTAAAAATAAGTCAGACTGTGCTATCCCAGAGTAGAGAAATTAAAAAAAATAATCATTTCTTGTAATTCCATACTGTGAATTAAGTCTATACTGGTCACACAACTAAGGTGGCAGTAACAAAGATAAGCATCTCTGGTTCACTAATGTCTAACCTAAAGGAGTCATTAATCCCCATTAGATACAAATGGAGTATGCTATTGTTAATGAAGCTTACTTTAGCTTCAGGTCTACCCTAGGGTGGTGGTGGGAAGCCTGTTAAGGTCTGCTATTTGCTAATAACCTTTGCTTTTCTACTCCATTTCATTCTCCTTCTCTCTCATCTGTGTTCATTTGTAGCTGACCATTCATTCACTAGCTGTCTGTCTTCATTACAGTGTCTCAAGTTTTTTTTTTTTTTAGATTGCATCAGGGAATGTCTTAGGAATTTCCCTATTAAAACTGGGATTGTGGATTCATTGGTAACATAGTATGTTGGTGATACCCAGAATAAGAATTTCTACAAAGCCCCTCTTGAAGAGAGGAATATAGACATCTGCAGTTTTGATATATTAGAACTCCATTGAACATATTGGGCTTTACCTGCAAACACTCAGCTTTTCTGCCTGATTCCGGTGTGGGACTGCATCGCTTTTATAGGCCATGAATTTTAAACACCTGTAGTTTTCTCAGATAATTGCCATTCCCTTCCAACACATCTGGATCCTGTGTGTTAATCAATAATTATTTGATTACACTGTTATGCCTTTTATGCTAATTAAGCTTTGGAAACAATGTAATTATGTTGCCTCTGAAATAACTTGTTTTTAGTGTATCCTATTTACAACATTGTACATTCATAATTCATATATGGCTATATATTGTATACACAGACCCAATTTGAAAAATTGAATTTTCCCCAATTTGTATGTTTTTGCCAAGTTCATCATCTAGGAAAATCAAAGTGTTTATTTTATATTTTAACTAGAAAAATCCTACTATTTGGGAAGGAAGAACCTGATATTTTTTGTTAGTAAGAAAAGGGAGAAAATGTTAGGGATAGCTAATATTTGCGATTAAAGAAGTAGGATGCAATTTTTTAAAAATTTATTTATTCAATTTTGAAGTGACATGGTCTAGTGGAAAGAGCTATAATTTATTTCAGGACACCTGAGTGGTAGGACTGATTCTGTTTAGTAACTGTGTGACCTGTGTTCTAGAGTTATTGTAACTTAGACTTACGAAGTCTGGTATTCATTGATATGCACAGCTATGTGGTACAGTGGATAAAGTGTTGGGTCTGCAGTCTGGAAGACCTGAATTCAAATCTAAGTTCAGACATTAGCTATGTGACCCTGGAAAAGTGACTGCCCTTGGATTTTAGGGATGGGATGCAGAAAGGAAAAAAATAGCTTATTCAAAAGAATGAATGCCTGATATCAGGAGAAAAGGGAGTTTTGAGGGAATTATTACCTATCTGGGATCCCAGAAAAAAGATCTGTATATTATCTAACATGAACATGACAGAGTCTAAATTATAAGAATAATTTCACCCAGCAACTTGACAAGTTTTCTATCCTTTTGGTGCCAAAGTAGGAGGTTGTTATGGACTGTGGATAAAAAAACAAAGCATTACTTGGATTACTTGTTATCTGACCATCTTGTGATGAGTCTCTCTGCACTCATCTTGGTCTGTGTAAGACAGATCAACTCTTTAGCCTTCCCAGCTTGGTAGGACCTGCCAGAGCTTGTGTACTTCTTTTTTTTTAAGCAAGTGGGGTTAAGTAACTTGCTCAAGGTTACACAGCCAGTTATTTCTGGGTATGGTGCTAAGTATCTGAGACCAGAGTCGATCCCCCAGGTCATCCTGACACTGGGGCTCTTACTCGCTGAGCCACCTGGCTACCCCTAGCTTGTGTACTTCTGACCCAGCCTTTGAAAATCTCAGTCACCTCAACTTATAACTAATTACTTTACTAGATTAACTAGATTTTAGTCTAGATTTACTAGACTGGAAACAGTCTTAGAAACTAATAGAAAATCAACTTGGATAGGGTTGATACAGGCTTGCTAGGTGGTTCAGTGGTCAGAGCACTGGGCATAGTTAGGATAGACCTGAGTTCAAATCTGGCCTGAGACACTTAGTACCTGTGTAACTTTGGGCAAGTCATTTAACCTGATTCCTAGCCCAATTCCATATATTGTACAATACTCTTTTTCATGATAGCTTTGGTTCCATCTATATGGTTTATTATATGTTTTTTTATATCACTTGACAGAACAAATCTCCTTTCGGGACAGCAACTCAAATGCCATTATTAATTAAGAAAGGGTATACTTTAGTTGATAGAATATCAGAGTTAGGAAAATCTGGGATCCATTTTTGGCTCTTATAATGACCAGCTTATAGAACTACAGATAGGGCATCTGATTTTTCTGAGTCCTATTTTTCTCATCTATAAAATGGTAACAGTGCCTATAATAGTTTTCTTATGGGTATTGTATTGTACCGTGTTTCCCTGTATCAGCAATGCCATATTCACAATGCCTATAGAGATTACAAATATGCTGATATAATTATCCATCACAAAATACGTCAGGTTTGCCATTTGGGGAAATAAACTAGAAAATTTATTAAGATACCAAAAGACTGAGTCCCAAAACCAGAAAGTGAAAGCCATCAGAGTAGTTATGACATTGGCACAGGTAGATAAAGTAGAAAGCACCCACATTCTCAAGCCTTTAAAACAGAACAGGCTACCTCAGGCAAAGGTCCTCCTCTCCCCACGCACAGCAACCACCCAGCGTCCGGGAAGCGCGCTCCCAGCAGCTCCGGCCCCTTGCAGTCCTCAGCAAGAGTCCTTAGCAGAAAGTCCTTAGCAGTCCTAACTCAAAAAGGGCTTCGCGCTGCCGCTGCCTCTGTCCCTTACTTGGCAAAAATACAGTAGGAATAACTGGTGTCAACAAAATTTCACAACAATATAACAAGAATAGCACACAATAAACACAGAAAACCATATTTTAGGGTGGGGCTTGAGCACAAGCTCCCCATCATTCCCCCCACCCCGAACAAATGGGGCCCCAAAATCTTGTGGTAAGGGGTGAAGATCTCTTCTTCTATGGCTACTTGCTGCTGAAATCGGATGTAGAGCTGTCCCTGTCCTAAGGGGTCCCATTTGAGAGGTCAGTTCTTAATATGCTTGGTACCCTCCATCTGTAGATGCCTGATAGCTTAAGCTGGATGTCACCCCCTGTCTGCAACTGTGATGTGTCACCCTTGGACCTGGCATCAAGGTATTTTGTGATGGATATATTATATCAGCATATTTGTAATCTCTATAGGCATTGTTAATATGGCATTGCTTATACATTCCCCGATAATAAGACCTATCCCGAAAATAAGCCCTCCCCTTACTGTGTAAGATTCCTCTAAAATAAGCCCTCCCCTGAAAATAAGCCCTATTGAAATTGCTACTGTAGTGAAGGTGATCCCCTGCGCTACACGCTACATTACGGTACCCTCTGTATGCACCGTCCCCCCCCCCGGGTGAAACGCACGCCGCGCTCCGAGCTGCATCCAATCAGAGCTGCAGCAGTGAGCGCGTCATCCTGTTCTTCCCCAGTGATTTGCTTTTTGAATAAAGGTACATTTTTTTTGTTCACATTTACCTGTTTATTAAAATTGCTGTCAATGTTCATTAAAATAAGCCCTCCCCTGAAAATAAGCCCTCTGGTGTTTTTCTGTCCAAAAAAATTAATAAGACAGTGTCTTATTATCGGGGAAACACGGTATGTAAAGCATTTTGTAAATTTTAGACTGAACTCCCAATGTAGAGTCTCTCTACCAATCCAGGTTGATGCCTATTTTGCAACTTACATTTGAGATCAGCTTTTTGGGCACTACAGGGTTAAGTGACTTGCCCAGGTAATATAGTCCCTGTGTGTCAGAGGTAGGATTTAAACTGAGGGCTTTTTGGCTAGAAAACCAGCTCTCTATCTATTATGCTATGCTGCGTCTCCATATTTAAATTGGTGATGTATGTCAGTCACAGTCAGAGCCATCATCATTATCATCCCATTTCTGTAAAAATTCAGGCTGAACGACAACCAACAAGGAAATGCAGACGCAGTCATGGCCGCAACCTAGGTATGAGTCAAAGCATGATTCCAATATGTCATTTATGAAATACCTGATAGGTTTTTCAGAACCATTTGACAACAAAAATAAAATAGATGACTAGGGGTGAATGGGCAAGATGATAGTTTACTGTACCACAATGTTGTAGTTGAAGCTGCTTTCATTTATTTCAGGCCTTTTCAGTGCTTCTCCTCTATACTTGATCTTGCAGGTCAGCATCCCAAGAGTAGCCCAACTGGGCGTAATGAGGAGCAATTGAATGAAAATGAAAAGAAGCAAGGGCAATTTGGGGCTGATGAGCAGGCACCATTTCCTAGTAGGGAGCTTGATTAGGTTGGAGAATGGCTTCTTACTGGAAGTGATTGCAGACTCATCATTTGCCTTACTTGCAGCTAGATCAGGCAACATGCTGGAGAATTGTAGGGAGCCATAGATTAGATGGACAGAAGGATGAAAAGAATGACTGAAAATAGATTTACTCCACTTTAAATTTCAGGTTATTTTAAATACATAAAGTTTGGACTGAAACCTAACCTAGGGCTGCCTCTAAGGAATATTATGTACCCTATCAATAAGAACTTGTATACCATGTGAGAAGGGAGAGTTAATGGCACAGTAGATAGACAGCTGGGCCTGGAGTCAAGAAGACCTGAGTTCAAGTATGATTTCAGGCACTTACTTGCTCTGTGACCTTGGGCAAATAATTTACCCTCTGTTTACTTCAGTTTCCTCCTTTTTAAAATGGGGATAATTATAACATCTACTTTCCAGCATTGTTGCAAGGATCAAGTGATATATTAATTGTGAAGTATTTAGCCTATTGCCTGGCCTATAGTAAGTGCTTAATCAATGACTATCTCTTCAAAAATAACACTCACTCTGATCTTCTGTTCTATCATTATCAAATCAGAAGAACACATATATCTAAGGTGTTAAAAAGATTTGATTCTGAAAATTTTGGAAGTTATTTTTAAGGTCTTTCTTTCCCTGATCCCCAATATCCAATATCCAACCAATATCCATGAACAAAAAGTTGTTTTTTTTTATTAGATTTTTAGCCCCTGCCTATGCAACACACAAAAAAACCTATTTGTCAACAATCTGTTTAATTTCCTTTGGGAAGCTAAGTAGTACAGTAGATGGAGTACTGTACTTGGAGTCAAAATACTAGGATTTGAGTTCTTGCTTTGCTATTTGCTCACTATTGACTTTGGAAAAGTCACTTTAATTTTCTAAGTGTTTCCTCTTTTGCACATGGTGAAAACTACTTATAATTCCCAACAGATGCTGGGAAAATCAAATGAAATAATTAGATGAAATGCTTTATAACTCTAAGGTGCCATGAAAACAGCTTATTAATAATCATATTAATTCTGAAAATCCATTTGAGTGTCAACATTGATAAAATAAGGTAGATAATTACAAATTCTTCATATTAGTAGATGCTATGAAGATAGTATCACTTAGTTATTGTCAGAAGTCCAATGTAAATTGTCATGAGGTAAGGTTTTATCAGTCAATAGCCACAGTAGGGGTTGTGGCTGACTGAGAATTCTGGTGGGATATTAGTTTATGCCAAATTCATCATTGATAGAGCAATCAGAGTAGGAAGGAAGCCAGAAACATCAAATCCAAATGAACCAGCAGAAACAGAAATTAAGTGTTAGCAAAGATCTTGAGAGAATTTGATCAACCCAAGTCAAGTATGATGGATAAATGGGGAAAAAGAAGACAAAAATGGGGGCCCAAACCACAGAGTAGATGGAAAAAAAAGTGCATCACACACCATGGCCCTTGAGAAGATAAATTGTTTAATGACAAAATGTGTTGATCTGTAACATTTTTTCTGATAGGATATAGGGTATCAATGCCACCCAATCTTCTGTCTTAAAGAAACAACTTATCATGAAGCTGTTTTCCTGACAGTTGCAATCAAAACACAATAGTCCTAGTAAATGTCAGATTCTCAGTCTTGAAAGCTATAATACTCTAGTTTTTGCAAAAGTGAACAAAACATGAAATATATACATTCAATTTTGCAAACATTTCTTGAGCACCTACTGTGTGTAGAGCACCATATTTAGTGGTAGTGGAGGTAGGGAGAGGATAACAAATTTAGTTCTGACAAGCCAGCTCATAGAATTTGTAGTCTATTCAATACAATGAGCATCTACTAAATGCCTACTATGTCTCACACTCTATTTTAGGCATTGTAAATACACAGATGAAAATGAAACTGTATCTTCCCTGAATGAGGTAACATATATATATATATATATATATATATATATATATATTAAGCAATTGGGGTTAAATAACTTGCTCAAGGTTATACAGCCAGTTATTTCTGGGTGTGGTGCTAAGTATCTGAGCCCAGATTTTATCCCCAGGTCATCCTGATACTGGAGCCGGTGCTCTTACTCGCTGAGCCACCTGGCCGCCCCTGAAGTTATATTCTAATGTGGAAAAAAAAAACAAAACCTGCATAGAACATTAAATGAAAATATAAAAAAGTAACTTCAAGGAGGAAGGCATTAACTGCTGGGCACAGGTGAGAATCAGGATAGCTTTCCTAGAAAAGTTAATAGTTACACTGAGCTTTGAGGTAGAAATTATGTGTTCAATTGAGTCAAAAGAAGGGATGCAAGGACTTTCTCAAGGTCTCTCTAAAGAACTTTGGAATTGAATGTGTGACAGGAAACACTCTGGAACAGGACCACCATGCCATATTTGGCATGCTCTCAGCAGAGAAGGTGATGTGCTCTATAAGCAAAGCAGAGTTTAAGTAGATCAAAAGAAACAAGATACACAAATTTAGGGAATCCACCCCAAATGTTCACATGGAATATTCGTGTACGATCTGTGGTAAGGTATTTTGAACTTGTATTGGTCTGATCAACCACAGTCAGACACACTGTACTTAAGTCTAGTATAGTGATGCCATTTTGTCATCTTCGAGAAAGAAGAACAACAACCAACCAACCAATCAATTAACTAGATATTAGGTGAGTGGAACAAGAGCCCAAGAGAGAGAAAGAGAGACTAACAATATATAAAGAGATAGAGTCATCTACATAGAGTTGACAATTAAACACATGTGTGTGTATATATATATATATATATGATATGTGCGCATACATATATACGTGATGTGTATATATGATTATGACAGGTATGATCTCATATATATATATATATGTGTATGTGTGTGTGTGTGTGTGTGATCAGCATTTTCCTGCAATGTTCCAGTCTAGATAGATGGATAGGTTGGTGGGCAGATAGGTATGTATATATGTATGTATGTATACTGAAGTCTTTTCGTATGAGGGTAGGAGGTGGGAAGAAGAAAAAAAGTTATAATATGGACTTCACTGAGGAAGGAAGGGGAATGACATAGAGGGCTATAGAAATATTTATAAAGATTTTGGTTCAGTTGTAGATTGCATGAACTTCTAAGGATGAGAGGTTATTGAGTGATCAAGGTAAGGGGAGAAACTGAAAGTAGCAATAGGGAGGAATGAGTATTCCAATTCCTCTTCTTTGATCAGCAAGTTGAGAAGAATGAGTGAAGGTATAGTGAATGAGTGAAAGTATCCAGGAAGACTATGTCATCAGATGAGAGTGGGATTTCAGTAATAGCTAAAAGATGAAAGGAATGAAAGGAAAAGATTTAGAATAAAGAGAGATGTTGCTTATGAAAGAGGAATTCCAGAGGGCACAATGGAAGGAGTGGAAGACATTTGGTTGGAATATTGGGGTAGAAGGGTAGAGGGAATGGAAATAGGGAATGGAGTGGTGGGGAATGGGAAGAGGGCTTGGATGATGACCTACATGGGTTCCTAATCATTAAGATGTGAAGGGCATAACCATGTGTGAAAATATTTTTCATTGAGTGGAAGATGCCATTCCTCCTCTCACATAAGGCTGGAGATTGGGTTAGGGAAAAATGGAAGGCCAGCTGGGAGACTCAAGTTTACTATTCCTCTTTTTTCCAAATGTTGGTGATCAATCAGTACACTCTGCAGTAGTGGGTGCAAGTTGTACTCCCTCCCAGTTTTCTTCTTTCTTTTCTCTCAAGTGAAGGTTGCAGTAGGAGATGGAAAGCCTGAGTCAAAAAGAAAACTGCTCCTCTGTGTTAGAGAGTCTCCACATCCCAGTTGGGATATCAGACTGGCATCAGGAGATGGAAGTTGCCTTGTGCTGGTGCAGATAAAAGTCACTCAGCTTGGCCCCTTGCTGCCTTCCATTAAGGAAGGCAAGCTTCCTCTTCTCAGCTGAAGCTATAGAAGAGGTGGGTGTAGCAGGTTGTGGAAATATCTCAGGGTAGAGGGAAGTGACTTTGGAGCAGATGGAATCTGGTCAGGCTTTTTTCCATTTTTCTTCAGGGGATACAAGCAGCAGGAGATAGAAGGTGCATGGTCAGAGGAAGGTGCTGGAAATCTTGTCCCCACTGGGGTAATTATGAACTCTGATAAGTGTTGCAATATGCTGAGAAGCAGCATTGATCCTAAATTACAGACCTTCCTGACGGGAGATGTACTGAGACATAACCTTGCGCCATGCCTATTGTTATGAAAGGTTGAGAAATTTATCCAAGAGAAGGAGATAAACATGCTTCATTGACTTCAGAACATGCTCAATTTACATCCCATTGAAAACCCATCAGCTATAATCAAGGCTACACTTGGAAAAATGGACTCTTTGCCAGAGGTATGTTTAAGATCTATAGCAATAAAAATGTGGGTTTCATAATGATTGAAAGAATATATGTCAAAATCTTGTAAATTTAATGACAAATGGTGTGAATTTAGCAAAAGGAGGACACGTTGCATGTTAAAAAAAATTTCTAAAGATGTAAAAGGGTGTGAAGTGTCTTGTATTTCAATAATTTTGATTATTTAATTTTCTTCTAGTTAGTTTGCCCACCAATGTATCTGGATAACATTTAAAATATAACAATACACATAATCCTGCCATAAAGGAATATTACTCTTCTGCCATTCAATGTCAGCACAAGTCAGTCATTCAATAAGTGTTTGTCAAGATTTAGTATGTACCAGGCAATGTGCAAAGCACTGGGGATGAAAAGGACAATGACCCTGTGCCCTCAAGCAACTCGCATTCTAAAGGGGAAGACAGCATAAAAAACCGCAATATATGTGCAAAATTAATATAGTGTCAATAGGAGGTGACCTCAGAGACAGGGCACCAACAATGGGCAGGACTAGAAGAAGCCTCCCAAAGAAGATGAGCTTTAAGCTAAGACTTGAAGAAAGGGATACCAGGAGGAGGAAATGAAGAAGGAGAGCATTCTAACCACGGGAGACAGCCAGGGAAATAGAAGGAAGCACCTCAGTGTACCTGGATCTGAGGACATAAAGAGTAGACTGTAAAAAAAAAAAATAAAAAAAAAACAGAAAGGGAAAAAAGGACCAGGTAGAGAATAACTTTAAAATGCCAAAGAACAAAAAGCCTTACATTTGATTTTCTAGGTAATAGGAACCCATTGGATTTTATTGAAGGTGTGTGTTTCTGTTTGTGTGTGTGCGTGTGTAACATCATGAGACCTGTACATTGGGAAAATCATCTTGACAGCTGAGTGGTGGATGGATTGAAATGGAGAGAAAACTGAGCCAGGGAGACCAAAGTGAAGACCATTGCAAAATGGCCTTAGTCCAGGAGAGAAGTGATGAGGATTTAAATTAGGGTTGTGTTTGTGTGAATGGAGAGAAGGGGATAGATTTGAGATATGCTGTGAAAGTAGAATCAACAAAATTTAGCAACAGATTGGATATGTGAGGAGAGGATGACAGTGAAGTGGGGAGTATAGGTGACTGGTAGCGTGACGACTGACAGAGCTGCCCACTCTTGACACAGTAAACAGGCTATATTTTAAGCCAGTTTCATATAGAGCTCAAAGCTCATTTATGATAAAATTCCTTTTCACCTGTGAGTAAAAAGCCTATTCCCTTAGAGCAGATGTGGTAGAGGGGAAAAGAGTAAGGACATTTGGAGTGAAAGGACCCAGATTCATCTCCTTCTTCTACTACCTGTGTAACTTTATACAGGTCAATTAACTTCTTTAGGCCTCAGTTTCCTCATCTGTAAGATGGGAATATTGGATTAAATGATCACTTAGGTCCTTTCCAGCTTTGAACTTTAGAGATGCTCATTAAGCAGAGTTGAAACTTCAATAATTCAGAGGTCAAATGTAGTCCCCATGTACTTTTAGATTGGAGGATACTCCTTTAATAAAAGGTGCTAATTTATAGTTAAACCTCCAGTTGATTTCTTGAAAGATGAATTTGAATACCTAATATCCTCTGAGTTCTTTCCCAGAATTTCTGTTGTCAAAGATAGGAAAGCCTACCTATTAATAATAGGATAAAAGCGCTGCAGGCTGATAATGGTCTGAATGCCACCAACTCATGTATTTTTTAAGAGTTCACTCCACTGGATTAAAGGCATATAATGGCCCATTAAGAAACATTACATCCTGATGATTTTTTTTAATGTGCTTGCTAATATGTGTTAAATAAAGTTGGTCACTTTTCAAGTGAGATATGGGCATCACCGCTTTATGGTCCATGTAGCTTCAAACTTTGTGTACCTATCATTGATCCATCTAAGTGCTTATCTCTTGTCCTAGTGAGTATAAGGGAAGCAGAAATCCATTAAGGGAATACAAAAAGATCACAGGTGTCATATGGTTTGATTGCCAATGAAACGTCGACTATTTCTATAGGGTGTCTCAAAAGTATTAGTGCAAGCTATTAAAGCTTGAAATTGCATTCATACTTCTGGGACACCTTGTACATTCTGTGGTGAAATTGATGGGGTGCTTGGGTCCCTGTGCTTGAAGCCCAGTTTGTAAAATCACCTTTCTCCCTAGCCTCAAAACACTGTCTCAGGCAGTTTCTCTCTAGCTCAAGGGCAGCATGCCCTAATGAAATACTTCTCTCTATTCCTGATACGGTGGCCAGCTGCACCTATAGAATTTAGTTGTTTGACCCAACTGTGTACTAGCTATGTACTGGGTCATACCTATTCTATGTATCCTAGATTCAGTCATATGTATACTCCCTAGCTCATTATATACATCCTGAATCCCTCCTTAACTTGGGATATACATGTACTGCCAACATCCATCTTGTTAAACACGACATTGATGGGTGGCACTTGGTCAGCCCTGACTGATAGCTGACTTAGTTTCATTTCAAGCCTAAAAGCACACTTCCATGCAGCCACCCCCCCCCCCATCTTGGGCTATTTCCCAGTGAATTCTGGGCAATACGCCTGCACAATAGATATTAAAAGTGCATACTCCTTTAAGCACTGACCACACCTTAACTCCTCCCTAATCCCACCCTGACTCACCTAGTTAGCATAATTAGCACAGGTTATACTACAGAATATAGTATAGAACTTCAATTGTACCCCTTTAAGGTTGCAGGTTCCTTAAGAACTCTTGTCCACTGTATAGCATAACAATAAATCTTTGCCACCTTGACTTAGAGAATGTTTTGAGTCCATGAATTCATTCCAGACTGCTTCCTAGGCATTCTGGTTATTCCTGGACTCCCTGACCACTTGACCCCAAGTCAAAATTATTGCTCTGATGGAAAGATGGATTCTCCAAAATTGTTCCCATCTCAACCTTCAGTTGAATTGATGAGCTTTGTTTTCTAGTTTCCCAATCCAGTCTCTCAAAGACTCAATTTGTGGCTAGTGGGTTTGACTCACTGTCCAGAGCGATCTCTCAGGGAATCATAAAGACACACAGTCTTCTTAGATGGGTAGATTGATAGGAGAGCTAAAGCTTCCCCAATTAGCCACTTTGTTAATTATGGATTTTTTTCTTCTCCTTTTCTTCTCAACAATCCCATCTTTGGTTGTTTTACTTCTTCAGGACATGACATAATAGGCAAGAACATGCACACAGTCAGGGATAAGCAGAAAAGTTAATTTGCTTTTGTTTAGCTCTTAGTGGGAATACTTCAATGAAGACCTGGGGCAATCTAGGTTGGGGAGTTATCCACAAGACAATTGTCATTAATTCCTCCCCTTTAAGAACTGGTTTTAGTCCGTTAATGAACCTGCCTACCTTCTAAAGTCAAGAGTTAGATCCTATAGTTTTAGATTTCATTAGATGAAATGAAACCCATGATTTCAATGGTACAGGGAACCCCCAGGTGAGGAAACTCCCTTTGAGCTCAGGAGTTCTGGGCTGCAGTATACAAAGTGGATGGGATTTCAGCCCTAAGGTTTATATTAATATGGAGAACATGTGGGAGGAGGGTAGGGTGGGAGGAGAAATCATGTTGTTTGAGAAAAGGGAAACTGGTCCAGGTAATAAACAAATCAGGTCAAAGTTCCTGGGTTGGTCAGAGTAGAACGTGGCCTGTGAATGACCCCTGCACTTGCAGCCTAGGAGAGATAGGAAAGATCCAATTGAGATAAAGAAACAGAGAGAGCAAAGAAAGGAGATAGAAGAAGAAAGTCTTTTTTATGTTTTGAATTTCCTCTTTTGAAGCCATACTAAATCCTTGAGTTGTTCCTCATCTGAACTCCTATGCTTTTCTGTTTCTGTTTTTGTTTTTTTAATATACATCACAGAATTGCCTTTGGAGGTCATTTTGTTTAATCCTCAACTAAAAGAGAATTTCTTCTGCAACATTTCCAATAAATGCCTACCCAGTATTTACTTACAGACCTCCATTTTGAAACTTTGGGATCTTTAATTGATGTAGGAAAAGCTATGTGACATCATGGATAGAGTCCTACACTTGGATTCAGGAAGTCTTAAATTCAAAATTTTCCTGATACTTCCTAGTTATGTGAACCTTAGACAAGCAAATAATTTAGTAGTAATAATAGTTGAGTACCACATAAATATAGTTCTTGCTATATGCCAGGCACCACGCTAAGTGCTTTACAATTTTTATCTCATACAAGAACCTGCGAGATAGGTGCTGTTATCAGGCCTATTTCATAAATGAGGAAACTGAGGCAAACAGGGCTTAAGTGAGTTGCCCAAGCTACACAACTAGTCAGATCTTCCTGACTCTAGGCCAAGCACTCTATCTATTGTTATCTGCCCCATTTTTAACTTCTTTGACTCTTAGTTTCCTCCAAGATATGTTAAAATGGCCCCTACTTCACAAGACTGTTCTGAGGATTAAATGAGATAATATATAGAAAATGCTTTGCAAATATTAAACATAAGTAAATGTGAGTTTATTGCTCCTGCTTTATTTGTACTAGATGCTTTTTGTGCATCTTATAAACTATACTTGTGTCTCTCCAAGTGCCTTTCATCTAAATGCCAATGGAACAGCCTTTTGCTACAACTGCCAAGAAGCAGATTCCCCCAGAACGCCAGATGTATGGACCAATGCAAGTATATAGTCATCCCAGCAAGCAAATGGACCAGAGCCCACCAATCAGCTAGCTATAACAGAGCCAGAATGGCACAGATTGCATAGCTGCAGAGGATCAAGAGGAATATAAAAGCAGCCTGGCACATGGGTCAGTTATCATTATACCTTCCATATCTGCTGTAAGTCAGTACACTGGGGCCATGTCAAGTATCACTGGATAACCACCCAATATTAGTGATATGACTATGATCTATTCTACTTCTTAAATTCCCATTTCACTGGAATGAGAAACCTGTGTGACCCTATAATCAAGACAATCTTGTGGAATCTCATAGAATAGGGGCCTTTATCCTTTTTTATTTCTTGGACCCCTTGGCTAGTCTAGTGAAGCCTATGTACCCTTTTTCTGAATAATGTTTTTAAAGCATTAAAATGAAACACATAGGATCACAAAGGAGGACAAATATATTGACATGCAATTAACAAGTTCATGGACCCCAGGTTAAGAAATCCTATTATAGAATCAAGAGATTTTCCCTCATGCAGGACTCTGTCAATTTGGCTTTTAGGTATATTTTTCTAAGTGAGTCTTAGGAGTTACACAAGGGGAATGGGTCCTGTCTTTGTATTCCTAGTTGGTTAGTGGCATTGGGGATGATGGTGGTGGGTAGTGAAGATAAGGATGAGTCTGTTGCCATCAGGTGTAGCAAAAAGAGTTCAAGAAACTCCTCTGAGCCAATTAGGCTTCCAGAAGAGGCAGTTGCATACAAAGCTAACTGGGTTTATTTAAAACTGGAGCTTTGAGATTTTCTATTTCCAGTGTCAAGAAAAAACATTGCTAGGGAAGAAAACAGCCTTTGTTTTGTTGAAATTTTGGGTGAAAAAGTTGGTTGAATGTTACTGGAAGATTCCAACATTTCTAATTCTTTCCTCCATTCTTTTTTTTTAATTTTAATTTTTTTGCTTTTTGGAGGGAGGAGGGCAGGGCAATTGGGGTTAAGTGACTTGCCCAAGGTCACATGGCCAGATTTGAACTCAGGTCCTCCTAACTCCAGGGTTAGTGCTCTATTCACTGTGCCATCTAGCTGCCCCTCTCCTCCATTCTTTATACTAGTGTGGAGCTTATCATTGCCAGAAATAATGGACTGAAGGCATGCTTTAAAAATATATTAAAAGAACTACCTGTCTACTGAGGTGCTTTTTAAATTATATCTAAATGGGATAACAAATAGTTCACAGATTTATGTCATTAAACAAAGTACTTTGTTGCTCTCCTGAAAGTTAATCTAATTACTGCTTTTTTAAGAAAAATATTTAAAAGCTGTCACCTTATAACCTTTAAATATACAATACATACATGCATACACATACACAGGGTGGCCCAAAAGTTTTACTGCAGTGTTGAATCATTAAAGCTTATCTAAGCTATTAAAGTTTAAAACTCCATAAAAGACTTTTGGGACACACTGCATATCTAGCAAAACTCTTAGGTTTGGATTTGCTGGGAATGAGAACACTTCTGAATTAATGCCCAGGAGCCAGAAGAATCTCATTAAGAAGTCAGTTAATTCCTCTTGTACTATAATTTGCAAACCATTGAGAAATCATTAAAACCATTTTCATCCTTGAATCAGATGAAACTGTAACATGTTATTTGATTTTAAAAAATTAAGATGAAATACCTGATACACATTTAAAAAAAGGAATGGATGCTTGTTGTCACAGGATATATAAAAATTTACCCTTCAATAAACTTGTCTGACTCAGGTATAAATCTCTTAAGATGAGATTTTTGTTTAATGACAGAACAGTCACAGGCTCACAACTTTAACTGGCACACCGCAGAGGATACTTTATTGGACAAGTAACTGACTGGTTTCTAAAAAGAAGAATAGAAACATATAAGGCATATTAGATTGTTTACTGGCTCATAAACTTGTATGTATTCAAATTCCAAGCACAAAAATTAAATGTCTCAGCTTACTCCACTTTGGAAATGTTCTACCCTCTGAATTCACTGAAATCTCTGAGTTGCTGAACATTGGCATTGCTTTTTAGTTCTAGTCTTATTAAAAAGAAATCTCATTAATGGCAACTGGCTCTCACATCAAACTTAGATCCTAATCTTGTTAGACCCTCTCTTGTTTGCCTTAGGAAGGATTCTTATTCTTTTTTCTTGTTGTAGATGAAATAGGAACCTGCTTCATTTTATTGGTCAACCTCAGCTACGAGCAGTGAGGTTCTGCACACCATATAGGAACTTGATCAAATGTATATAAACCATGGATGTGTCTGTTTCATTGTGTTCCCAATTCTCCCCCTTTCCCCTTCCCTCTTTCTCTTTTCTAATGATCTATTAAGATTCTTTAGGGGAAAAAACATCAAATTCACTCTTGATAAGTCATAGGCTCCCTACTACCACAATAGGCACTATAGGCAAGATGTGTGTAGTTTGGGATATTTGGTTCTATTCTTTCACTTTCCTATTTGAATAAGTAGGGAAAATAAAGTTTGTCTGAAAGGATATGCATAGTAATAGGTGGGACTGGTAAGGAAGGGTGAATAAGAAGAGAATGAGGGAGAGAGAGAGACAGACAGAGACAGACAGACAGACAGACAGACAGAGAGAGAGGGGGAGAGAGAGAGAAAGAGAGAGAGAGAGACAGAGAGAGAGAGACAGAGAGAGAGAGAGACAGAGAGAGAGAGACAGAGACAGACAGAGACAAAGAGACAGACAGAGACAGACAGACAAACAGACAGAGACAGACAGAGAGAGATAGAGAGAGGAAGAGAAAGAGAGAGAGAGAGACAGAGACAGAGAGACAGAGAAGTCACCTATGGAGAGAAAAAGTAAAGATGAGGAAATGCATAGAAGATGGAAATGAGGACAGCCAAAAGGGATGAATGCAAGTGTGGCATAATCCTTTTACAAATATTGATAAGAGTGCTTAAGCTCTGAATGAATTGAGTCTGTAAGGAAAGCTGAGAATAATAGAAGACAACATTTCTTCCTTTTTAAGCTAGGGAAATAAGGGAGATCAAAGCAGACATATATCTGTCATAAATGCTTTCATTAAGAAGATAGGCAGATGGACATACAGATACCTAGTTAGTTAGCTAGCTAGCTACAGGATTTATTAAGCACTTACTTGATTCCAGGAACTGTGCTGGGTGCTGGGGATGCAAATACAAGCATGCAAGATACTCCATGTTCTTAGGGAGCTTATATTCTAATGCTTGAAAAGGCAAGAGGGAAGGTACTTGGGGTAGCTTGGTGTGAACATAGCTGGTGAGGATGCTTGCACCCTGGCAAGATAAAGAAAGGCTCACCTATCAGAGGTGTAGATGGTGAAGAAAGTGGAAAAAAAATGAAATTGATATGATGTAAACAGAGAGGAAATTACCAATTACTGATTTGGGCATCATTTCCAAATTGTGTGTGTGTGTGTGTGTGTAGAGTTTGACCATGAGCTACTTATTGTAAAAATAAAATCAGTGTCAAATTGCAGGAAAGAATAAAAATAAAAAGATAACATGACACATGCTTTAAACAGCTCCAAACTGTCTTATATAAACAAACTCTTAACTCCTTAAAATGTGAAAGAGGCAGCCAGTTGGCACAATGGATCAAGTACTGGTTTGGGAGTTAGTAAGACCTGAATTCAAAGCCAGCCTCAGATACTTTCTAGTTATGTGGCTTTGGGAGAGTCAGTTTTCTCAATTGTAAAATGGAGACAAAAATAACATATCCTACCAGGGTTGTTGTGAGGAAAAAGGAAATAATAAGTTTAAAGTGTTTATCACAGTGTCTGACACATAGTAGGTGCCATATAAATTCTAGCAATAATAGTATTTATTATTTCAAGTTAACAGATACACAAACTATTATTATTTCCTAAGGAAGATCAACTCATTGAAATAATCATCACAATATGGTAACAAAAGGAGCCTAGAAACTGTCTCAGCCAGTGAATGCATTATCTACTTTCTAAGTGGAGAGAGCTATTAACTGTATGTAGCACCAGTTAATATTGAATCATTTGTAAAACCTGATGAAGGAGGATGGAAGATTGTGAGCAATATCTCTGGTAGATAAAACAGATTTTTATACCCAAATGAGTATGTATATATTCTTCCAGAAAAGAGTGTAGTTCAAAAATATCTGCCCCCATCCATTTTCCTCTCCACTATAAAAGCTCTTCCCTTTGTTCTTGTTTGTGTGAGATAATTTCCCCCATTCTTCCTGTCCTTTCCCCCTTCTCTTCAGTGCATTTCTCTTTCTCACCCCTTCATGTCTTTTGTGGTCATCACAACACAATTGATTCACACCCATGCCTTCTGTCTACGAAGACTCCTTCTAACTGTCCAAATAATGAGAAAGTTTTTCAGAGTTACATGTATCATCTTCCCATATAAGACCGCAAATAGTTTAACCTTATTAAGTTCCTTATAATTTCTCTTTCATGTTTGTCTTTTGATACTTCTCTTGAGTCTTGTTTAAATGTCAAATTTTCTATTCAGCTCTGGTCTTTTTATCAAGGATTCTTAAAAGTCCTCTATTTCATTAAATAAATTCTTGTTTTCCCCCCTAAAATATTATATTCACTTTTGTTGGGTAGATTATTATTTAGCTCCTTTGCCTATCATATTCCAGGCCCTACATTTCTTTTACGTGGCAGTTGCTAACTCTTGTGTGATTCTGCCTGTAGCTACACGATATTTGTGTGCTTTCTTTCTGACTCTGCAATATTTTCTCCTTGACCAGAGACTTTGAAATTTGGCTCTAATATTCCTGGGTTTTCATTTTGGGATCTCTTTTAGGAAGTGATCAGTGGCTTCTTTCAATTTCCAATTTATCCTCTGGTTCCAAGATATTGCTACAGCTTTCCTCCATAATTCTTGAAATATGATGTCTAGGCTATTTTTTTTTCATCATAGCTTTCAGGTAATCCTGTAATTCTTAAACTTTCTCTTTTCAATCTATTTTTCAGACCCGTTGTTTCTCCAGTTAGATAGTTCACATTTTCTTCTCCTTTTTTATTCTTTTGATTTGATTTTGTTACTTAATGTGCCATGCCATTATTAACTTCCACTTGCCCAATTCTAATTTTTAGGGAGTTATTTTCATTAGCAGTTTTGTACCTCTTTTATCATTTAGTCAATTCTGTTTTTAAGGTGTTATTTTCTTCAGTATTTTTTTGTGTGTGCCTCTTTTATAAAGCTTTTCATAATTCCTTTGCATCATTTTCATTTCTCCATTTTTCCTTTACCACTCTGATTTGATTTTTAAAATATATTTTTAGCTTTTTTAGGAATTCTTTTTGGGCTTTGGTTCAATTTGCAGTTTTTAAAAAAGACTTTGCTTCTATGTGTCTTTGTGTCATTGTCTTCTTTTGAGTTTGTGTCTTAGTCTTCCCTTTCACCATTGTAGCTTCTTATAGTTAGGTTCATTTTTGTCATTTACTCATTTTACTAGTCTATTTCTTGATTTTGAACATTATGTTATTGTTGGGTTCTGCTCAACTGAGTGTATGTTTGGGGTCACTGCCCCAAGCTTCGGGCTTTTTTTTTTTGGAGGAGGGGGGAAAGCAGGACAATTGGGGATGTGACTTGCCCAATGTCACATAGCTAGTAAGTGTTAAGTATCTGAGGCCAGATTTGAACTCAGGTCCTCCTGACTCCAGGGCCAGTGCTCTATTCACTGTGCCACCTAGCCACCCCAGGTTTTTTGTTCTGCTTTTTCCATAGCTAGTTCAGGGGGTTTGTAAGTTTTGGGGCATCCAAGATGTTATGATCTGGGGAAATGTATGCTCACTGCTCTCCTGTTTTCTGCTATGGTCCTTCCCAAGGAAAGGCCCTTGCTGTCTTGTAGCCACAAGCACTATCACTCTTCTTTGCCCTGGAATTGCAACTGGGCCCCATTCCCTCATGATCACAAACTCTCCTTTCTGCCCTGGTACTGTGACTTGGGATTGAGTAGGACCAATGGAGTTGCCAAATAGCACCTGTTTGTGTATCCATTGCTAGCACAGGGGTGCCCTATAATTTCCTTCTCACCAGTTGTAAAGTTTCCTTACTGTTTCTGGGCTAAAAACTCCCAAAACTACTGCTGCTGGTACTGTTGGGGCTACCCTCAATAGCCACAGTTGGTGTTTCTGCATGTGCATTCTCAGTCAGTACTGTCTACACTATCACAAATCCTTCCTTCCAACCTCTTAAGTTGTTTCGAAGTGTGGGAAAATGTCTTAGCTCAGCATTTTGTTGGCTACACCAATCCAGAATTCAGTTCAAAACATTATTTTAAAGTTCTTTGAGTGCAATGTTGGGATAGCTCAGTTGAAAAGTTCCCTCTATTCCTCCATCTTGGCTCTGCCTATTCAATATTTTTAATGTCCTCCAAACTTCTAGCTGAAACATTGAGCCATCTTTTAAATGTCAATATTTTTACCATAATACTATAGGTTTGGAATGTGCAGAGTATCATAATGTCCAAACAACTGAAGTAGAATTTCTTCCAAAGGGCAATGGAAAGCCACCTATTAGGCCTTAATAGGCTTCATCATGTTGTCATTGTAGAACCATTCAGGAGAAACAGTTGGAAAGATATTTTAGAGATACTACATTATAATGAGATAACACTTAGTGGAATATAATTACTTTAAGTACAGGGAACATTTTTTCTTTGTATCACCATAACTTTGCACAGTGTCTAGCACATGGTACGTACTTCATACATCCTTCTTGATTAATTGTTGAAACTTTCAAGAAATCATACAAGACTTTAACATATGCATAGAAAACAACTTGTTGGATGACATTTTTCTCTCTCAAATGACTTTTAATATAAACAAATAGTAAACATAGTGATATCTAGCATTCTCTGTCCCTTACATAGTTGTGTGACTATAAACATATATTCTGGTAAAATAAATTTGTGAAAACCTGTTTTTTTTTTACTATTCTAATAACTTCATCATGGATTCTTTTAATATGTATTTTGTCAATATAAGCAAATAGTAATTTCAGAGAAATGGCTGCCCATCAAAGGTATTAGGCTGGCCATATAATGATAATGAGTGATCACCAATGAGCAACCTATATCCTACCTATGGTTACTAAAATACCCATACAGGATCAAAAAACTCCTCCCGCATGGAAAATTATTCCTTATGAGATTTTCTGCCTAGTGATACAGAAGGTGGCTGCCTCCAAAAAGGTAGATGCATAGGACCTGACATTTCACCTGGTATCTGTGAATAAGAAAAATTGGGTGGAACATTTGGAAAAGCCCAAATTTGGATCCAAAAGATTAAGGTTTGAGACCTACTTCTTGTGGCTTGCTAGCTTTATGACTTTGGGTCAATCATTCAAACTTGATTATTCCAGTCCTCTTAGCTATAAAATTTGGATGATAATAATACTCATACTACCTACTTCACAGGTTGTTGTGAGGACATGGTGAAATAATGTGTGCAAAGTACTTTGTAACCATAAAGAACTGTATAAATGTCAGTTATTAATAAAGCTTATCCATTAGCTTACAGCTTCATTTTAGTGGAGGGCCCAAAGCCAAACTCAGAAAATCATTTGCATGGATCATTGAATTCGAGCCATAAAGATGAACTTTATGCCAACTTAAAACTGCATTTTTAGTCTGAATTTTGCTGTTAGGTAATGTTGGGGAGTAAAGAAACTGAACAAGAATTTCTATATGAGCCACTAAACTAAAGTATCCTAGTGATTCTGGATGAATGGTCTGTGTTTTAAAAAATCCAGATTATAAAACTGATATTATGAAAAAAATGATAGGCTTCAGAGAGTGCCCAGTAAAAGATGACCAAAATCATTGTACATTACAATTAGATTATATAGTTAACTGTGAATTTAGATAATACTTATATATATATATTTTTTAAATATATAACAATGTGTGTATATATTACAAATATACATCTATAAACAAACATATGTAAATAAATATTGCTATATGTTTATATATGTTATATATACATGAACAAATATAATTATACATTTATATATACATATAGTAATTTAAATTAATGAATACACACATATTACATATGTGTGCGTGTGTATATATATATATATACATATTGTACAGAAGCAATTAAATTTAGCAACAGTGTCATGGAACAATGCCTCTTTCCCTTCATAATGAATTCTTCTGGAATATATTTTCCTAATGGAGCTTCTTCTCATGATGCTATACAATGAAAGGAATGAAATATTGGTGCAAATGGAGGCAATCATTAATGCTGACATTCTGATTAATGGTAGCATAATTCTGTTTTTTATTCATGTATCATAATATGACTTCATTAAAGTTCACATTTGCGTGTTGTGGGGCATACACATTTTCTTCAGGAGCACTGTTCACTTGACTTGGGCATCACAATTAAATCACTGAAACATAATTTCCTAGAACCAAATGATAAAAACAACACTAAATGCGATCCTTAAGAACTGACATCTCCACAAGACAAGTTCAGACTTGAGTTAGGTTCAGATTTTTCAAATGGATCTTTGAGAGATGATATAAAGTTTTAGATAGAATTTAAAACGTTAGTTAAAGTATCTTATTGGCCCCCACCCAAACCCCGGTTCAATATGTAAATCAGGACAAAGATAGGAGTAGCTTATAGTCACTTACATCCTTGAAAACACAAGTGGATTTTAAATTTCCTTATGAAAATCATTTCCCACAGAGGATTTGGTAGTTCTTTGATAGGTATCACTTCTATAAATATTTTCCAAGGCACTTAAAGCAAACATTTATTTATAGTATTAGGGTTTAGAAAAAATCTGACTGAAAGTTGATTTTAAGCTTTTTATACTTCAGTATATTTCTGTTTTATACTGTCAATCCTTTTATTTTTGTAGGCTTCCAATTTATGGATTCCTATCTTGAAATTGAATAATTATGGAAACTATCAAAATAACACCTTCACTTTTGGAATATACATTGTCATTCCTATCTCATCCATTAAAATTCTTAGAATCACACTCGAAACAGAATTGTGCTAATGGTGAACTGGCCACTGCACTCAGTCATTAAGAGCATGCACAGAGTGCCCCAGGTAAAAGGGGCTGGGGACTTGCTTCAGGAGAGGCATGATAATATGCGATGGAAATATCTTACACAGACTATGGAACATATGTAGATATGGTTCCAGTTGGTTACAGTCTTTTAACCATGTGTTGAATAAGAACCTTTTTGGTTGACTGGGGGTGCATTCAAAAAGTACTAGATGAATAGAACCTTCTCCTCTTCTCTTGATTTTGTCTTTCATCTTAGCATGAACCCTTCCTGGCTCATAACATCTAATGTGAGATAATATTGTAAGGGGGGAAAACTGTGAATCCTTTCCACATCTGGAACTCCCCTTGGAGACTCTCCACATATGAGGCTATGAGGCTGATATGTGAACCAATGAATAAGCGTTCAGGTTCTCTGCTTTTGATCTTGTAAGGTTGGGGAGAGAGAGAGAGAGACGGGGAGAGAGAGACAGAGAGAGACAGAGAGAGAGAGAGAGAGAGAGAGAGAGAGAGAGAGAGAGAGAGAGAGAGAGAGAGAGAGAGAGAGAGAGAGAGAGAGAGAGAGAGAGAGAGAGAGAGAGAGAGAGAGAGAGAGAGAGAGAGAGAGAGAGAGAGAGAGAGAGAGAGGAAAGAGAGAGAGAGAGAGAGAGAGGAAAGAGAGAGAGAGTGTCAAGGTCTATGGACCAATAGTTAAATCCATGCTAAGTTTTGCAGCTAGCCCAGTATCAATGCCCTGAGGATGCAGGAGCTATCTTTACAATCCAGTAGTAGGAGTACCTGATAGAAGGTTTCATTCAGCAGTGATGCTACATTTGCATGCGACCTTGGTAAGACTAATACTATGTGGAAAATGCCTCAAATCTAAGACTAATGTGGTGGAAGGGAGAATGTGCCCCTGAGGTTCTGGGAGGAAATGTTTTTACTTCTACTCTTGCTATTTCTTGGAAGCAAATATCCCTTTATAAAAGTGAATTGATATTAGTTCATTAGATGGAATTGGAGCATTGGTCATCAAAAGCTAATGGCAGGGGTAACACATCCAGAATGTGGGATCAAGTCAAAAGAAGAGACATCCCCAAGTCATTTCAGGGCCATTTCTAAAACACACAGATTTTATATGTTCTAATTTCATGGTTTACTCTGACCCATAGGTTCCTCCTGCAGACACTGGAATAATCCGGGGGGCGGGAGGATTGTAGTAGCGTTAGGTGCAATTGGGGGGTGTTGAATAAAAATAAGGGGTCAGTGGGCCAATAAGTTTGGGAACCATTGCTCTGAACCATCTTCAAGTTATATAAGTAACAAAGCTTCAGAAAGATGTCTACTAGGTCATCTTAATGAACTGCTGATCCAACCCATCAAATGTTTTATCTACCGAAATTCTCCTGCTGTTGTGTAGATTGAGGCTTGGAGCTGAGTGGTTCTCCCAAATACAAAAAGCAACGATTTCTTTGACTTCACTGCATCGTCCTCCAAGGAGAGTTGTGAAAGTCAAAGTTTTATATGTACTTTGGCTTACTTAATCTATTTTTAACTGCCCTCAGTGTTTCTCAGTATTCTGTCTAACTGAAGGACCCCCTGTGTTTCTTCAGTTCATAAAACTTCTAATGACTACTTTCGAGAATTTCTAATCGAGAGTTACAAAGCATGACAAAAGTACATGGGGTCATATTATATCATCAGTTACACACTGGGCATCTTTGCAATCTGGCCTTGAATAGACATTAAAGAGGTGAAGCACTAGACTCTGTTCCAAACTGGGGCTCAGTTGGTATGGTGCCATGTTCTAAAATGCCCAGATGTCTCCATCCCATCACCTGTCACATTACAGCTAGCCATTTTATCAAACTGAGGGGTAAAGGTTTGGACTCAAAAGCTTTTAGAACAATGAAAAGCCCCATAGCAAGCTATTTTGATTTCTTCACCACAAGCTCTGAGGGAGAGGACTGCTTCCGCCAACACTCCCCAGCCCCTAGTGCCCAGCTTCATATAGTCTTAGAGAGTTACCTAGGAGCACAGAAAGGTTAGGTGACTTGCACAGGATCACAGAGCCATCATGTGACAGAAAGGGGACCCCAGGCAAATCTGGAGTTCTGGAGTTTCCTGATTTTGAGGCTAGTTCTCCAAACACTGTGCCGTGCTGCCTTTCAAACAATATTATGAAGTGTTTATTGAAGGTAAATCTGACCTTAGCTAAAACGATTTACTTTTCAACAATCACTCAGGTGACTACAGAAAAGCAATTTGACTACATGTAGTTTTTACACCTAAATAAAGAATCCAAATGTGAACATGATATGCAGGAACATTATGGAACTTTATAGAGGCCCCCCAGAGCTTCTAAGGTCCATAAAATAATGAATGGATGACAAGGGTACATAAACTATCACATTGGCTCCTTTGGCAGATATAATCTTGTTCTAAACTCTTTTATGTTTCATAAAAAGGAGAATTTTACCACTCTTCAAATCATCATTCAAGTACTAAAAACAGAGTGAGAGCAAAATGCTTGTTCCTTTGAAACATCAACAAGTTAATTGGGTAAACAAAACACTTAACTGGATTTTTAAAGATATTTCTACATAAATTTCCTCTATACAAAAGTAAGGCTGTCCTTTGCACAAAGTCACGTGCTTTGATTTTTTACATGGCACCTGCCACCCACGTCTTTCTAGGCCCTTTACCAAGTTTGGTGGTCACTGTGATCCTCAATTACGTTTCATAAGCAGAGTGAACACAGAACAGAAATAACAGGAATGCAACCTGCAGCTACTAAATTAAACATTTTGACACAAAAAAACTACTTGGCATTTGCATAACGATAAATTATGCAAGTATAACAGCTTTATATGAAAGTTCAATTAGGAGTTTTTATTCCTCAAACACAATGATAGCCACTTAAAATATAGACACTTTCTGGGGAATCATTTTCCTAAACCATTCAATCAGATCAAGGGCAGAGATAGGTAACAATTATAATTAAAGTACTCCTCCTCTAAGTCTGCTTACCAACAGTGATTCATTTTCTGGGAGCCTTGGGTTTCTTCCATCACTTTGACCTTGCTTTCTCTCAGAAGGTGGCTAGGTTAAGGTAAGAATAACTGAACTCATTAAACTCATTAGAGCCAACAGGACGGCATGTGGATAGCAGAAGAGCAGATAAGAACTCTTGGATCTTACTTATAAGTTAATAAGGTTAGGTAAGAATAACTGAGAGCTACTCCCCAGTACCATGTCCATGGGGACTGAAATTGAGCCTTCTGATCTTTCAACTTTACTGTGATAGATCACTTGAAAAAGCACTGGGCTAACAAAATATGTAATATCAAAGTACTTGTATCTATGAACACATTCACAGGCTATCATCAAACAAGACATATTTGGTGCTCATTGAATGCATGATATCATGTACTGTGATGATAGACATATTCCAGAAATAATCATTTATTGACCACCTGCCATGTGCTAGGGCCTGAGAAATAAAAAGACAAAAATAAAGCAGGCCTTCCTTCACACATATACTCATGCTTGAGGGCAGGACCTGTTTCACATATATACACATATGTATGTGTGTATGTATGTACATACATATACATAAAACATACATATATAGTGTACAGGCATGTGTATGTGTGTACATATACAAATATACACACATATATAAATAAAATTAATTCCTGAGGGAAGGCACACATGTCTAATATGAAGAGTATTTTGTTATTAATCGGTGGGGATGTATGATGACAGTAGGGAAAGTTATACTAAAGTGGGATGGGGACATAGGATGAATGGAATTGACATATTCAGGTATAAAGGAGGAGGTAAATGATAATTATATGTCTCAGCCAGCCCATGACTCAGAACCATTGGTATATGAAGCAGTAAGTACACCATGATCTACTTCATAGAAGCAATGGTTTTGTTGACTTAAGTAGGACATGAAAAACCCTAGAAAGCAGGCCCTGCCTTGACCACCAGGCAGGACCAGGTGCTTATCTGCCATGCTACTCTTCTTCTTCATGGGTTAGAGACTCTCTTTTGCTATCAGAATAATGTATGGGAAAACGTCATCAACACAAATTCCATCATTTGGATGAGAGGAACTCAGTAAGCAATATTCTAGTCATCATTGAAATTCTCTTTTGTGGTCTGGATCATAAACTCCAAATAGATCAAATTCCCAATTGGACATTTACTTTCTGGTTAGGTTTATAATCTAGTAATTTCTTGGTGAGCTCACTGAGAAACATAAATAAATACATTACAAAATAATGCCCACACAGAATAATAAATGCATTCAGAAATGTAAAGAAAGCAACACTTTTAGTAAATGTAAAGTCATAGGCTAAGCCAAATATCCCTTACCTGGACCACCTCTTCCTCCTTCATACCTCTCCATGTCAGATCCATTCATTCTATGTTCCCTCACAAGTCATCTATCCTCCCATGGATGACTGAACCATCATTATTATGTTTTTGGCTCTGTACATTGTTCACTCAATGCACCATACTTCTGTACCCTTCTTCCCCTTTTATGCAACTTGTAGTACATACAAAGCATGAGTATTATTGATGATTTTTTTTAGGTTTTTTTTTCAGCTATGTCCATGCCATACTGTCTCCACTCTGGCCATCATCCAATCTGCTCCTTTGAGGGACATTGAATTCCATGCTCTGGAACCATCCTGGATTCTGGTGGTTGAACTTTAACCCTATCTTGCCCAGAACCAGGCCTCCACAACACTTCCTGGACATCTCTACACCATGCTGCCTATACCTCTCCCTTCCATCTCTTCTTTATATGTTACCTTTTTATGCATGAATGTAAGCTCCTTGAAGGCAAGTACTATGTTACTTGTATTTTCATTCTCAGTGCTTACCACAGTGCCTGGAATATAGTAAGCACTTAATAAGCGCTTACTACACTTAAGAAAGTGCTATCTCTCTGTCTCTTTCTCTCTCTGTCTAATTATATTATTTACCTAATGTTCAAATGTGTTTTCATTTTGCCACATTTGACAATACATGTCAGGCAGACTTCCACTGCACAAAATTTGTCAATCAACAAATATCTCTTGAATACTTGCTATGTTGTACTGTGTCATATGATTTAGAGGATATAAAAGAAGCATAAATTATGGGATGGGAATTTTTTTGAAATGGGCTTTTGTTTCTTCTCAACTACACATTTCAGTTTCTCCTTCATGGCAATTTCAGACTAACATTCTGTATGATTAGATTTGGTTATGTCATTCCTGCTCAAAATTCTTCTTTGGCTCCCTATTGCTTAGCCAATAAAGTACAGTTTCTGCCTCCCAACATCCAGTGAGTGTTTCTTTTCATGTTTCTATCCATTACATATATTTCATAATGCAGCCAAACTGCGCTGCTCTGTCCCTTGAACACATTCTTCATTTTTATTTCTTAAAAGTTTTCGTTCATGTAGCTCCTGGCACCTGAAGAATCTTCTATTCTTTACCTCCTTGAATTCCAACCCATTCTTTTAAATCCCATCTCAAATGTTGCTTTATGTACTGCACCCAGACATGAACCATCCTTTTCTCAGTCTTCATATAGTAATTTACTATGTATTTGTTTTACAATGATCATGCAACATTATGCGTTATTTTTATCTATGTTTTTTCTTATATCTTATACTGTAAACTTCATCAAGAGAGATCATGACTTATTAAACTTTAATTTTCCCCTGGTATCCAGTACCATGCTCTGCACTCAGTAAAGACTCAGTGAATATTTGCTGAATTCAATCTAGTTGATGTCTAGTTAAAAAAAAGGAAAACATGATAGATACATTTATTAATTAGTAAAAGCACCAAATTATTATTAAATTGAAAGTGGTGGTGGTGGTGTTTCAGTCATGTCCAACTCCCCATGACCCCATTTGCTGTTTTCTTGGCAAAGAGACATAAATTCTGGGGATGAATGTTAAAACCTCTAAGTAGTGGTCCCTGGCCCAGATGATCTGGTGACTGATGAGTCAGAGAAGGTCTGAAGTAACTTGTTCCCAGAGTAAGACTTGATACAAAGTGGACCACTATAGGTATGGAAGAGTATAGTCTAAGGTTCCTGGAGTTACCCTCCCCTGATGTGGGGTTGTTGCAGCGTCTCTTCCTTGGTATGCCAACCAATCAGGAGGCAGCTATTGGAGAATCTGTTAACACAGATCCCTTCCCTGAAATATCTCTTTGTGGCAACATGTGTTTCAAACTCCATTTGACAAGGGATGAGAATTCTGGTAAGATCTAAATCTGTGATGATGAGACCTTTCAATGACAACTTGCTTGCATTTCTGATGAGGTGTTAACCCTGATTCTGAAAAATCTGCCCCATGAGTTTACAATATTGTAGAGCCCAGACTCAAAACCTGTTAAGGTTAGGTGAAAATATTTCAGACAAAGATGATTTTTTTAGAAAGAGTAGAATCTCAAACTCCTACAAATTCTATAGGGGGTTGAGACTGTCAGGAGGCATCTCCAGTGGAATACATGCCAAATGTAGACAATAAAAGAAACCAAGAAGCAGGGGAAGGAAATATAACCTTTACCCAGGTACACTCACAGATGATGGTGGTTGTAGAAGATTGGGGAATTCTCATGCCCCAAAGACTCCACAGTTTCTAGTGAGGATAGAAATTATCAGGCTGGTAATTACTGAAGAAGTTAATGTTTGTTAATAGTTTGCCTAGTTTTTAGAAGAAGAACATGTGCTGACTGAGGACCAGGTCATTATTGATTATGGAAAAAGGAAATAATCACGGTAATAATAATAAGTTGACATTTATATAGGGCTTCAAGGTTTGCAATGCACTTTACATTTTGTCCCATTTAATCCTTACAACAGTCCTTTGAGATACATGCTATAATTATCCCTATTTTACAGATAAGGAAACTGAGACAGAGAGATTAAGTGATTTGCCCAGGGTCACACAGTTAGTGTCAAAGGCAAGATCTGAACCCAGCTTTTCCTGACTCCAAGTCCAACAATACAGCTATAGCAACACTTTGAAGGTTTCTCACATTATATGGTATTTCTGCAGTATTCAAAAAATTAAAATGAATTTGGAGCAAACATTGGCATTCTCCTTTGGTGGACTAAATATTCCATGACATATAAAGCTATGACAATTATTTATATTCTGAACCATCCGGATTGCTTTGAATCTTACTGTTTATGTCTACAGGTAGGAGCTAACAGTGTGTTTTAACCTTTTACCTCCTGTCTCCACTTCCCTAAGAATCTTGTTCTCACCTGAATAGTTTTTTGGGAATTCATTAAGTAACTTCCTTCATTGTAATGGAAAGGAGAGAAGACCTTTTCTTGCAGGAATTACCTACTAAACTAGGGCAAACCACAGAGATCAATAAACCCTCGGCTCACAAAAGAAGAATTCATTAAATGTTTATCAAAGAGTGGGTACCTCCCAAACCTTAAAAAAAACAGATGATTCTTCTGAGTGATCTATTCTCAACAGAATATTTTCAAATACACATGTATGTGAAACACTCAAGCACATAACCACATATAGATGTTTATTATTTGGATTTTAAAAATTTCCTCTAAAGTTTACACTTCTTGAATTTATAGTTCTTCTATGAGTTATTCTTTTAATCTTCCTGACCCTGGTAATTATAAAATTCACTCAAGGACTGATGGATTTACCACATTGACAATGTCCTCCCTTCTCTCAAAAATAGCCAGAACAAACATTCACCTCCTCTGCTATCTCCCATTTCAGGTTTTCTATAAGTTATCCTTTTGAGACAACCAAATTATAGTCAGAGGATATTCTCATGTAACACACTCTCTGTTCAAGGCCATTTGGAGAAGTCTCAGTGTGTAAAATACCTCAAATGGCCCTATAATCTCAAGCTCTGTAACGATACCTATTTCCATTCTTATGTTTTCAGTAGTGAGAGTGGGATAATAGTATATAAAAAAGCAGTATTAGTACTGAGTTTTATCACTCTTCATAAGAAAAATTTGAAAATCTACTTGAAACTCTACCATCATTTGAGGATAAAACATGTGGCATACATTCTCAAACTATCCACCAACTCTAAAATAAGTGGAGTTTTTGAAAGGCTCTTTGTAAGCTAGATAACACACTCCAGCATTGCAGATGATAAAGATGCTGGCAGTTGTTACTTTGGGGGCTTTACATCAAGGAAACAATCTCCTCTTCATAATAAGATCTGAGGCTTCTATCATTATCAGGTGGCACAACGGAGATTGGTGAAACAGTTAACAGTCACAATGTCACCATCCACCTGTGTGAGGAACAATAAAAGTAGCAATTGCTCTTGCATCATGGGCTTCCTCATGCTGAGCAGCACAGCCACCGACTTTTCACATTATCCCAGAATGTGACTTATTCCGACAAACTCAGGCTGCTGTCACATCAATGGGAACATTTTGCTAGTGTGAAATGTGCACAGCTGTCTGGGAAAATCTTAACAGCACTGGAAATGGAGAGACTGGATGGAAGTACTTCCACCCAAATGCTTACACTCCTACCTGCCTCGCTTTTGGCCAACTGGGTGCATCTTCCATGCAGCCAATGATGAGGAGGGAGAGAGGAGGGAGGGAACTCGTGCAGAGTATTGAATGCTGAACACCTCATGTTTTTTAATGATGAATTTGGAGAATGTCCCAGATTGTACATCTGCCCGAGCATAATAGCTCGCACTTCAGAGAATGAGCCTTACAAGGAAGGCAGTGAGAACAACTACACTGATTCACAGTGGGTGGACGGCATTTTCTCTTCTTTCTGTGAGAAGGATCTGTCTGTGTTACCCTCTGTCCCCTGCCAATTTAGCTTCTGGCAAATGTTTGCAGTCAGGAGGTATACTAGTTGGCACATATGCTCAGCTGGTGGAATGCCATGACTGGGAATCTGTGGAATTAGCCATCAAGCAATTCCTTGAGTCAGGGCAAGCTGAGATAGAGGGGTCTAAGGGCCACAGAGGAAAAGAAGTGCATCCCCAGCATGGCTTAGCGGCTTTGTGCGTTTGCTCTTATCTAATCTCTGAGCCTCTCTTCTTCCATTTTGGTGTTACAGCCAAAGTCTCCAATGCTAATGAGAGATATCTGGCACCATTCCAGAGAGTAAGTACAAAGTGAGCTTTTTTTCCCCCAGTCAGTATGATCTGCACTGTGTACATTCCTTTGCTAAAAATGCAAGAGTTTGTTGAAGTATCTGAGTCAGTATCTCATGCATTTGGATACAACACATATAATAACAGTTCTGACACATGCAATGCAGGAGTTATAAATGACTGATATCAGGGTTAAAAATACTTGGGACTTAGGTAGTCAGAGATAACAGATAATAGACTTTCAGAGCTGGAAGAAGGCTTAAAGATTAGTCAAACTACCTTAGTTTGCAGATGAGGAAAGCAAGATGGGATTGCCAAAGTCACATGGATAGCTAATGATAGGACAGGGACTAGAACCCAGGCCTCCTGGTTTCCTTTGAAACCAAATGAGACATCATATGTAAAGCACTTTGCCAACCTTAAAAATACTAGCCATCACTAGCCATCACTATTATTATGATCAAAGAAACCAAATTGGTGTTTTGTCAGTCCCAGAAAAAGAAAAGCTTCATTTACAACAACTACCACAATAAAGAACCTTTATTAAGTGCCTAATATATGCAATACACTATGTTAGGCCCTCAAGATTCAAAGAACAAAAATAGCGCTTCCACTGAGTCCTCATTTCACCAGAGACAGGCTTATATTAGATAACATCTGGATAGATGAGTGGTAGTAAAGAGAATGGTGACACTAGGTGGTGCTATAGTGCTTAGTATGCCAGTCATGGAATTAGGAAAACTCTTCCTGAGTTCAAATCTAGCCTCATTTACTAGCTGTGTGATTGTGGGCAAGTTACTTAACCCTTTGCCTTAGTTTCCTCGTCTGTAAAATGAGCTGGAGAAGAAAATGGCAAACCACTCAAGTGTCTTTACCAAGGAAGCACCAAATGGGGTCACAAAGAGTCAGATGTGACTGAACAACAAATTAGAGGGGACATTTTACATTTCTTGACAAGGTTAGCAGTTTACTGATCTAAAAGGAAATTCACTTCACAAAGAAAAAGAGGTATTTTGGGAACAAGAGAGCTCTTTATTTTAGGAGGATTTTAAGCTGAGTTCCTCAAGGATATATCGACCAGCACATAAAATGAATTACTCTGGGGAAAGAACTGAACTTCAATAATAGCTTCCATTAATAGTTAGCCTTTGGTATAGATCTTTAAGGTTTGCAAAGCACTTTACAAATATTATCTCATTTTATCTTCCCAACCACCCAGGGAGGTAGCATTTCTATAGTGCTTTAAAGTTTGCAAAAAATTTTACACATATTGTCACAATTTGATCCTAGCAACCCTTTAAGGTACATGTTATTTATAGATGTATTTGTATAGACGAGGAAATTGAGGCAGACCTGCCTAGGTCACATAGTCAGTAAATGTCTAAGCCTGGATTTTAACTCAGATCTTCTTGTTTCCAAATATGATATTCTCACCAGTTGCCTTTTAGATCCTTCCATATTTCAGTGCATCTGTGTTATCTCAATGTGGTCACTCCCTTAAATATTAGATAATAATCCATCCTCATCGTGTACTGTATTAGACTATGGTCTTTTATAAATTCTCCATGGAAGTATTGTATGGGTACCAATGAAGTTATAGTAGGAGCAATATCTACTTAAATACATTGGATTAGTTTCCTTTCAAGAGGATTTCCTCATAATTTGGTTAGTATTGTCACTTGAGGCATGAAGAATGGACATGGGGTTTCATTGTTCCTGAAGATGGGGAGAATAGTCTTGCAGGAAATCTTTTCTGAAACAGCATTACTACCCTAGTGAATGCAGAGGCAGAGAGGAGCAGTGTCTGTGTAAGTTGTGTGTGTGTGTGTGTGTGTGTGTGTGTGTGCGTGTGTGTGAACTGTGCTTGGCTCAGGATACAGAATATGTGATTCATCTGTTGGTATCCCTTGATCTTGCTATATGAATGGCCCATCTACTGTTCCTGTAAACCAATTGTATTCAGTCAGGTTAGAGCAGGGTCCTTTTGCCAATAGGAGCAGGACATCAAATAAAGATACTTAGTGATGGATGTCTTCCCAGGAGTGCAGACCTTGATTCCAAAGGAATTCTGCACTGGGTTTTAGCACTTCACTCTAATTTTTCACATTTAAAATGAGCCTTTTGAGAGAAATGATTATTAATAACCAATGCTTTGGGGAAATTCAGTTTCATTTTTTTCTGTAGTCCACATTTAAAATTTTGATCTTTTAAAGGATATTATTGATAATAAGATTTAATTAACTCTCCTCAATCCCAATCAAACCCCACCCAACCTAACAAGGAATTTAATCCCTTTGTGTTCTATTCAGGTTTCAGTGAGTATAAAATCTTTGATTAGATTGCCCAAGCTAGAAGTAATTTAGAAGTAAATGATATAATCAAAGTTTGTTAGAATAGGTCCACCCTCTCATTATAATATTCATTCTCTCTCATTACTTGTTAACCAATCATAATTGATTACCACCCTCTGGAATATGCACTTTTCCAAGGTCATATGAGCCTTGAGCCCGCTGCCATGAGGGTCTTTGGCATTTGAAAGTTCCATTGACTTCTTTTGTTAAACTACTAGCATTATTAATAAAATGAGTAATTACCCAGAAATTATGTCTCTTGATCATTTATAACATCACACCTTGCCATAAAAGCAATCCTGTAATATTGGGCAGTCACTTGGAAGCATTTGGCTGCCTTGGATGAGCTAGTTATCTTCAAACTTGCTTCTCTGAACCAGGTGAAAGGGGGCTCCTGGGAAGGACAGTGAATGGAAGATCACAAATATCTGGTAACCATTTTTGATTAGGAAAGTTTTGTACTAATAGTTCGAATACTACTAATTAATTAACATTGCAATTACACTAAGGTGGCTTTGGCTACCTTTCTAGTCCTTGGATTCCTTGAATCTGAGTATTTTATGTCTTTGATGATGCCTTTTGATTGTATCATGCTTTTTCTACACCATTCTTTGTCAGCAATATTCTAGGTAACAGTCATGCCCATGTCACTCATGCCTTGACTGTTTCCATAACTCTTGGGGTAACCTGCAGCTTTTAATTATTTGGATATTTCTGTGTTCTATGATTTCCAGCCATATGTTAAATGATCTTCAGTCATATCTTAAATAATTTCTGTCTTAAATATGAAAAAGGTTAGAGTTTTTTTTTAAATGGGCCTTTATTTCAAGGTAAAGTTTGGGGTCATTAAAAACTCTGCATAATATCTAAAATATAATTCTTTTCAATTTTAGCCTCAGTTCATTGGCCAGTTCTCTCCTTAGTTCACTCTAGAATCTGTTAATTCATGTGTACTGATTGATCAGTTCTGTGGTCCATTTGCATATCATAATCTATGTGCTGGGTAAGGTATTCTTCAAAATTTTGATCATGTTGAAATGAGATTAGAGAAAAAAATTAGTAAGCAAAAAACAAACAAACAAAAAACCCTTTCTAAATTGCGCAAACACATTTAAAGGACAGAGGAAATAAATGGAAGAAACACAGTCTTTGATAATGTAAATAAGAAGAGTTGAAACATTTCTGTGAAATATTTGGCTAGCATGTTTTACTGTGGTGGAGAGAAGAAGTGGTCTGTGCCATGGTAAAAGAAACATAGATTTCACAGTTCCTAGATGTTATCTAGTCTAACATATACCTGAAGCATGGACTATACATAAAATTATTCCATTTGACTTAATGCCATGAATATTTATTAAATGCCTCCCATAATAGATGGAATTACCATAATACTTACAGAATAGATGAATTTAATTCATGTGAAGTCAACTACATATGATTGGCAAAAAGAAAGAGAGTGGGTAAGGGTATGGGGAATGGGAAAAGTAGAAAGATAATAAGAAAGATTGGGCCATATTGCCTGCCTCCACTCCTTGAAGAAATGCTCTCAGATTGAGTGTGACATAAGAAACTGTAATCTACTATTTCTTAATTCAGCCTCATAGAATTTGAGAGTTGGAAGAGACCAAATGATCCCTTTCAACAAATTAGATGGAAAGAATCTACATAGGGACATGTCAGACAGATAGCCTCCCAACTTTTACATGAAAACAACCAAGAGGTGGGTAGCAAGCCACTTCTCTAGTAGGCCCATTTAACTTTGAGACAGCTCTAATTGTTACAAGGGGCAGTTAAGGGAGTGCAGTGGATAAAGCACCCAGCCCAGAGTCAGAAAGACTCATTTTTTTGAGTTTAAATCTGGACTCAGGTACTTCCTAATTGTATGACCCTGGGCAAGTCACTTAATCCTGTTTGTCTCAGTTTATTTTTTTGTAAAATGAATTGTAAAAGGACATGGCAAACCACTGCAGGAACTTTGCCAAGAAAACTCCAAGTGGGGCTATGAAGAGTCAGACAAGACTGAAATTAAGAAGTTTTTTCCTGACATCAAGCCTAAATTTGTCTCTTTTCAACTTCTACCCATTGCTTCTGCTTTTGCCTCCAAGAGTTGAACAGAACAAATCTAGCCTCTTTTCCACACGATGACTCTTCTATTACTTGAGCAAAGCTAGCATGTCCCTCCCAGGCCTTCTTTTCTACAGTCTAAACCAGGACTGGAATCGGTGGCCTGTGAGCAAATTTGGCCAGTCCATTTTTATACCACCAGGGAACTATGAATGTTTTGTTGTTATTGTTACAGCTCCCTCTCCCATTAGATACAGTTGCTGTTTGAAGATCTATCAATCAGTCTAGATTTATTAATCCCTTACTATATGTTAGGTACTGAACTAAGTGCTAGGAATACAAAAAGATGGAAAATACAGCCCCTGCCTTCAAGGAGGTTACAATCTGATGGGGAAAGCAACTTGCAAACAAATATGTGCAATGTAAGCTATGTACAGGATAAATATGAAATAACATACAGAAGGCACTAGAATTAAGGGGAATGGGGGAAAGTTTACTGTAGAAGTTTCATGGGAATTAAAGGAAGCCAGGGTGATCAGTATTTGGAGTGGAGAAGGCAAAGTCATGGGAGACAGCCAGAGAAAATGCATGAAACTGAGAGATGGAGTGTCTTGTTTGTGGAAGAGCCAAGACATCAATGCCATTGGATCAAGGAGCATGGTGGGAAGAAAGGCATAAGAGGAATGGAAAAGCAGGAGGGTCGTAGGTTAGGAAGGGCTTTGAGTACCAAACAGAGCATTTTGTATTTGATCCTGGGGACAACAGAGAGCTGCTGAAATTTATGGAGTGGGATGGGGAGGGGGGGACAAGGAGTGTGAGATGCTGTTGCTCAGTCATTCAGTTGTGTCTAATTCTTCATGACCCATGGATCATATTGTCTGTGGGGTTTTCTTAGCAAAGATAATGGTGTGGCTTGCTATTTCCTTCTCTAGTGGATTAAGGAAAGCAGAGATTAAGTGACTCGCCCAGGGTCACACAGCTAGTAAGTGTCTGAGGCATATCTCCTAGACTCCAGGGTCGGTGCTGTATTCACTTAGCCACCCAGTTGCCTCACTGGACCTATGCTTTAGGAAAATAAGGAGTATGGATTGGAGTGGGGAAAGACTTGAGTCAGGCAGATAAACTAGTAGGCTAATACAAAAGTCTAGGTGTGAGGTGATGAGGGCCTTCATGAGTATGATGGACATGTCAAAGGAGAGAAGGGGTTGTGTAAGAGAGGTGCTACAACAGATTGGATGTGAAGGGTGAGAGAAAGTGAGGAATCGACAATGACTTTTAGGCCGAGAACCTGAGAGACAGGGACAATGGTGTTGGGTTTTGCCCTCTTTAGAAATAAGGAAGGTAGGAGTCAGGGAGGATCAGGGGAAACAATAGTGAGTTCTATTTTGGATGTATTGAGTTTAAGATATTTAAAAGGCAGTTGGAGATTCATGATGGGATGCCAGCATAGAGACTGGAGTAGGATAGATAGATTTGAGAACCATTAGCACAGAGATGGTAATTAAACACTAAGGCCTTGGTCTGAGGCCAGATTTTATCAGCACTGCCTTCCTGGAAATTTAGTCAGCTCCAGACCAATTCTCAAGTCTCTCCTCACCTCACTGTAGGCAGATATAGGCCAGTGGATCCCCAGAGGGATGTTCTCCCAGAGATACATATGATGAGATATCTCCATTGGAAGTATTTTTAAGTCCATCAACAAGCATTTTTTAAGCTTTTGCTATGTGCTTGGCATTTTAAAGCACAGAGGAAAAATAAAAATCAGAAGATAATCCCTACTCTCAAGGAACTCAGTCTAATGGTGGAGAAAACATGCAAACAAATATTTACACATGTGACAATATATGCAGTAGAAATTGGAAATAATCATAGAAGAAAAGCACTAGCATTAGTAGGGATCAGGTAAAGCTTCTTATAGAAAATATGATTTTAACAGGGATTTAAAGGAAGCCAGGAGACATGGGGAATAGCATTGAAGATGTGTACTGGACACAGAGTCAAATGACTTGTGTTTGATATCTGCCTATGCCCTTTGCTACTCTCTGTGAGGCCACAGGGAAGCGACTTAACCTCCCTAAATCTTCGTCTCCTCTTCTGTAAGATAGAGATGATACTTTTACTACCTAACTCACAGAGTTCTAGTGGAGAAGTACTTTGAAAAGTTCAGAGTACTATATGATAATGTAAGCTTTTGTTGTTGTTCAGTCCTGTCTGACCTTTTGTGACCCCATGGACCATAGCATGTCAGGCCCTTCTATCCTCCACAAAGTCTGTCCAAGCTCATGCTCATTGATTCCATGACACTATCTGTCTCATCCTCTGCTGTCCCCTTTTCCTTTTTCCTTCAATCTTTGATGATATCAGAGTCTTTTCTAATTAGTTCTGCCTTTTGGTATTTGGCCAAAGTATTTAAGCTTGAGCTTCAGTATGTGACCTTCCAGTGAATAAGATTATTATAAGATCTTAGTTTTATATATATAATCAGTTGCTTTAAGTATTGACTTATTTGATCTCGTGTTGTCCAAGAGACTCGAAAGTCTTCTCCAGCACCACAATTCAAAAGTGTTGATTCTGCAGTGTTCAGCTTTCCCCATAGTCCAACTCTGAGCCACACTACTGGGAAAAAAAAAACATATCTTTGACTAATAGGACCTTTGTCAGCAAGGTGATGCTTCTGCTTTATAGTATGCTGTCCAGGTTTTCTGTAGCTTTCCTTCCAAGGAGCAGTCACATCTACAGTGATCTTTGAACCTCTGAAGACAAAATCTGATATGGTTTCCATTTCTTCTTCCTCTGTTTGCCAGGAAGTTATGGGACCAGTTGCCAAGATCTTAGTTTTATATATATATATGTATATATACAGCTTCAAGTCAGCTTTTACACTCTCCTCTTTCACCTGCATCAAGGGACTACATAATTCTTCTTCACTTTCTGCCACCGGAGTGGTATCATCTGCTTTTATAGTAATGTAAATTTGTAAGATCTTCCCTGCCCTTAGGTTTAAGTGCACTTGGAGCCTTGTTTCTCAGGAGTTGCTTTGTGATTGGGCAGTGGATCAAGAGGATTGCTACATTCTCTGAGCCCAGAGAAGGCTATATGAACTTTAATGTGGGACTCTGTTTTGGGGCTCACTTTGAGAAATGTTGTGTGATTTGACTAGATGAGACTCTGGGCAGCCATTGTCGAGCCACCCGGCTTTGAACACCCAGGTGTTGGTGCTTCCCTCTCTGGTAACTGACTAAGTATGGATGGTCAAGACAGTTGGAGGCCTGTTTGCTTGATATGTTTTTCTGTTTTCTTTTAACTTCTGTCTGTATATTCTAAAGTTCAGGGTGCTGAATTTTCCCCCTGAACAAGGTAAATGATATATTTGATTGATTAAAGCAAGATTGTTAATGCATTTTGAGTTGTTTTCCTTTAGAAAAGCAGATCTAAGAATCTGTGTTGGCAGCCACCCTGGGGATGCTGGGGTGCTTGCTGCTACATCTGCTATCTGAGATTGTTGATATTTCTCTTGTCAACCTTAATTCCAGCGTGTAATTCATACAACCTGCAATTTCACATGATATACTTTGCATATAAGTAAATAAATGAGGTAACAATATACAGACTTGTACTCTTTTTCCAATCTTAAACCAGTTGTTCCATGGCCCACATACAGGTTCCTCAGGAGACAACCATTTCCATCTCTCTGAGGACTTTCCACATTTTGTTGTGATCCAAACAGTCAAAGACTTTAATGTAATCAATGAAGCAGAAGTAGATTTTTTTTTCTTGAACTCCCTTACTTTCTTCATAAATCCAGGGTATGTTGGTAATTTGGTCTCTAGATTCTCTGCCTCTTCAAAAACCAACCTGAACTTTTTCTGTTAATTCTTGTTTCACTTATTGTTAAAGCCTATCTTACAGAAGAAAACAGAGAAAACAGAGCCTCACTAGTGTGTGAAATGAGTGCAGTTGTTTGGTAATTTGAACATCCTTTGGCATTATCTTTTTCTTAGGATGGAGACACAAATAGATCTTTTCCTATCCAGTGGCCACTGTTGAGTTTTCCAAATTTGTTTGTATATTGAAGGTAGCAATTAAACACCACCATCTTTTAGGATTCCAAATAGCTCAGCTGGAATTTCATCATTCGACTAACCTTATTGTTAACAGTATTTCCTCAGGCCCACTTGACTTCAATCTCCAGGCTGTCTGGCTCTAGATCGTTAACCACACAATAATGGTTATTGGTGATGTTAAGATATTTCTCATTTAATTCTGCTGTTTATTCTTGTCACCTCTTCTTAATCTCTTCTTCTGTTATGTTCTTACCTTTTTGTCTTTTATCATGCCCATTTTTGCATGAAATGTTCCTTTGATATTTCTAATTTTCTTGAAAGCATCTCTTTTCTTTCTCATTCTATTGTTTTCTTTCTCTGCATTGCTTCTTAGCTCTCCTTGCTTTCTCTGGAATTTTACATTGAGTTGGGTATATGTTTCCTTTTCTCCTTTCCTTTTCCTTCTTTCTACAATTATTTGTAAAACTTGATCAGTCTTTTTGTTTTCTTGTTCTTTTTTCTTTGGGATATTTTTCATTGTTGTTGTTGCTTTCTGTACAATATTGTGAATTTCTGTCCACAGGTCTTTAGGCAATCTATTCATCACTTCTACTTTCTATTCATAAGAGAGCTAATTTAGGTCACACCGAATGGTCAAAAGGTCTGTACTTTCTTTGATTCAAGTCTGAATTTATCAACAAGAAGCTCCAGGTCTTGTTTTAATTGACTGTATAGAGCTTCTTCACCTTTGACTGCAAAGTATGTAAACAAAATGATTTTAATATTGACTATCAGGTGATGTCCATGTGGAGATTCACCTTTTGAGTTATTAAAAAAATATTTGCTATTAACAGAATGTTTTCTTGACAAAAATTTATTAATGGCGGAGTCAAGATGGCAGAGTAGAAAAAGGACCTCTGTGTGGCTCCACCTCCCACCACTGCCAATTCATATAAAAGGGGACTCTGAACAAACTTTGGAGCTACAGAACCCACAAAATGACACAAAGAAACTAACCTCCCTCTGAGGACAGCCTGGCAGGCCGGCAGGAATCGGCCAGCGCAGTGCTGTGGGAGCCAAGCCCCGACCCATGAGAGCCAGAGGTTTTAGTCCCAGGGCAGGCCTGACCAGCCGCCAGATGGAGGGACTTCAGATCACCAGCAGCTGTGGCTGTTTCCAGAATTATTAACACATAGATGCCAAGGACAAAGTGAGAGGTCAGAGCAGTGTGGACTTTGGGATCCAGTAGTTGGAAGTGTGTCGGCCTCTTCCCCTGGTGCAAGAAGCTGCTGAGGAGACGCAGCCCTGCAGTCAACCCCGACGTGGCAGCTTCAGCTCCTGGCCTGCAGTGTAGGGGAACCAAGCGACCAGTCTGAGAGGTAATTGCTCTTGCTTTAACCTGCTTGGATCTGGATCGCGGTCTGGATCGCGGTCCTGGGGTGTGTGAACAGCTTACCAGAGCATGTGGAGGCTTCAGAGAGGGCACCCAACTAATACCTTTGGCAGCTGAGAAAACCCCAATGTTTGGGATGAAGCTCCCCTGTCTGGTGGCAGAGTCCTATTGAGGCAAAAATCCCAGGGGTCAAGTGACTGAGTGGTGACATGATCAGGCAAAAGAAGCAAAATAAACAGAATACCCCAACTTTGCACTCCTATTTTGGGGACAAAAAAGATCAAGGCATGGAACAGGAGGAAGACAGTGAAGCCAGAACTCTGCACCAAAATCTTCCAAGAAAAATACGAGCTGGTTAAAGGCCATAGAGGACCTTAAGAAGCAAATAAGAGAAGTGGAGGAAAAGTTGGGAAGAGAAATGAGAACAATGCAAGAATGTCTATATAGGAGGGTATATGGGCATATGAATATATATGTAAATGTGTCTATATATGTCTACAGGTATAAATAGATAGAGGGCACAAGACCAATTTAATAGGAAGGGATAACACTTAAAAGGTGAAATTAAGAGGTGAGAGAGGAATCTAATGAGAGGAGATGGGGAGAGACAGAATGGGGTAAACTATCTCATATAGAAGAGTCAAGGGGAAATGGTTACAATGGAGGGGAAGAACAGGAATGCAAAAAGGCAAAACCTTATTCTCATTGAATTTGGCTTAGGGAGGGAATGACATACACACTAAATAGGTTATCTAACCCTACAGGGGAGTAGGGCAGAAGGGGATGAGTGGGGGGATGATTGAAGGGAGGGCAGGCTAGGGGGGGGGAGGGAAGTTGGAAGCACTCACTTTTGAAAAGGGACAGGATCAAAATAGAGAATAGAACAAGTGGGAGGTGAGACAGGAGGGAGGGAAATACCGTCAGTCTTTTACAATATATCTACTATGGCAATGTTTTGCATAGCTACACATGTACAACTTATATTGAATTGCTTATCTTCCTAGTAAGGGTGGGTGACAAGGGAGGAAGGGAATGAATCTGGAATTCAAAGTTTTAAAATCAAATGTTTAAAATATATAAATACTATTATTAATACTATTTTACATGTAATTGGGAATTAAGATGTACAGGCATTGGGACATAGAGATACACTATGCCCTACTGGAAAAATTGAAGTGGATATGGGAGAAGATATGGGAGAGAGCAGATTGGAGGAGGGGATATCCTGTGGGACCACTATTTTGGGGTGGTGGGTAAGGGAAAAACAGGGAAAAATTTGTAACTCAAAATCTGGAGGAAATGAATGATGTAAACCAGAAGTTAATAAAGCATTTAGAAAAAAATAATTAAAATAAAACAACAAAAAAAACTTTATTAGTGTCTGCCTTGCTTTGTTTTGTACAAACTTTCCTGTTGTTCTAATTATCTTTCTATTTCTTACTTTTGCATTATAATTTCATATGCTGAATGAAAGTGATTTTGGGGGGTGTTATTTCTAGAAGATATAGGTTTTCATAGAACATATCAACTTGGCCTCTTTGGCATCAGTGGTTATAGCACAGCATTGTATTATTTTGATGTTGTTGAACAGTTTGCCTTGGATTCAAATGGGTATCATTCTGTCTTTTTGGAGATTACACCCCAGTACTGCTTCTCTCACCCTTTTATTGACTAGGAGGGTTGCTCCATTTCTTCTAAGGGATTCTTGCCCATAGTGGCATATGTAATGATCACCTGAATTAAATCCACCCCATCCTGTCCATTTAAGTTCCCTGATACTCAAGATGTTGATGTTGAATCTTTCTATATCCTGTTTGACCACATCCAGCTTTCCTTGGCTCACAGATCTTACATTCCAGGTTCTTATACAATGGAGATTTTTACAGCATTGGACTTTCCTTTGGTCGCCAGACACATCTGCAACTGAGCTTCCTTTTGACTTTGGGTCACCTGCTTCATTCTTTCTAGAGCTACTTGTAGTTACCCTTGGCTCTTTTGCAATAACGTGTAGGACACCTTTGAATCTGAGGGACTCATCTTGTGGTGTCATATCTTTTATAATTTTAATACTGTCTATGGGTTTTTCCTCACAAAGATACTGGAGTGGTGTACAATTTCCTTCTCTAGTGGACTACCTTTTCTTTGAACTCTCCACTATGACCTGTCTATCCTGGATAATTCTTCATGGCATAGCTCATAGTTACATGGCAAGACCCTCTACCACAACAATGAAATGATCTAGGAGGTGAATAATATAAACTATTATTGGTCTAAATATGAGTTACATGAGTTTTAGGATGGTGGCTATGACAACTCTGTGTTGCTGTAAAAATGATGACAGGGCAAAGAATAAAAGAGTGGGAAAAGGGTAATTTAAAGCATCCTAAAAAGCCTAAATGATAATTTAGAATATTATTCAAACAATTTACTGGTTACATCATTAAGATTTGTCATTTTATCAATTAAAATTCTTTTTATTACTCAGAATTTCCACACCCACCACTAGGGAGAAGTCTTAAACCATTCATATGTATAGCTCTGCCAATCTCTTTTATAGAGATTCCATTAAAATTTTCAATTAAAACTTCTGAGGAGGTGGTTGGAATGCCACTGTGACCATAAATACCAATGAAGCTTAGGGGAAAGATAAAATAAAATCTTCCATGTTAAGTGAAAAGATGAGGAAAAACAAACAAACTAATGTTCCCCAACCTGCTTTGTAAAGAAGAAAAATAAAACCATAAGAGAATATCTTATGATATGTTCAGGGGAAGAATTACTACTATTGATTAATTTACAAAAGAGAACCATGGCAATGGGCTTTGGACAAAAGAATTACTGCTTATAATATTCATTTTCCTCAATTGTGAGAAATGGAAAGTTAATGAAATTGAATAAAGCAGAGTGTGCCTCCTCAAGTCAGTGCCTAGAGATGGATCCAGCACTTTTCTAATAAGACTATTTATAATCAAATAGTGAAGTAAGTGAGAATAAAGAGGCTCTTCTACCTGAGTATCACACTAAATGAGTCCAATTCTCCCCTTAAGCCTCAGCGGATGAAAAACTGAGAAGACATAAAGACCTTCAGCAGCGCCAGACCTTGTCTCCGGTGCAGACTCTTTTTGAGGGGAGGGTTTGGGAGAGTTTTTTATTACATGCTTTCTAGGCCATGATATTTATTTGCTTTTCGTTATATCTCTAGTACTTAATACAGCCCTTGGTATCTAATAAGTGTTTATAAAGACCTGTTATCATGAAATCTGGAATCTAGAAAATCTGTGCTCTCATGGTTAGTACATCAGTGGTAATCAAGCAAACGGAGGTAAGGAACTAGGAAGACATGTTTAGAAGAATGGGGTTTGGGTGCACTGCAAGCTTAATATATATCAAGAATGAGGCACAGCAGTCAAAAATCAATCTCTTAAACAATAGGCATTTGTGAAATATCCACCATAGTATTGCCTGCCATAGTGCTAAGCACTGGAGACACCAAGAGAAAAATGTCCTTAATGACATCCTGTCCTTAATGAGTTTATATTCTACCACAGGAGACACCATATAATTATAAGACACCACAATGCAGATACATGTAGCTTTGAAAGTCACTAGTACTAGGGGGAATTTGGAAAGACTTCTTGCAGAAGGTGTCTTGTGTACTGAAAAAAGCAGACATTCCAAGAATTATTCATGAGGAGGTAGAGTATGTCAGAAATGGAAAAAAGCCAGTGATATCATCTTCCTGAGTTCAAATCTGGCCTCAGAAGCTAATTAGCTATATGACCCCAGACATGTCACTTAACCCTCTTTGCCACAGTTTCCTCATCTGTAAAATGAGCTGGAGAAGGAAATGGCAAACTACTAGTATCTTTGCCAAGAAAACCCCAATTGAGGTCTCAAAGACTCATTATGGGGAGATCATAATTACGTGAGCTCAAACAATTATATGATCAAAATGAGAGTTCCATTATTTTTTGCTCTGATCAGACTGAACTCAAATATTATATTTAGTAATAGGCATCATACTTTAGGAAAGACATTGACAAGCTGGAAGATGAGTAAGGCATTGGAAGTTCTGCCATATGAGGGTCTGGGAAGCACTAGAGGATAGTTAACTTGGAGAAGAGAAGACCTGAGTATTCATGAGGTAAGGAAAAGGTGTATAAGATGGGGTCTTCAAGCATTTGAAGGGATGTTATATCAACTAGAGCTTCTCCTTTACCACAGATGGCAAGACTAAGAGCAATGGCTAGAAATAGAAAAAAGATGAATTTTGATGTAATATAAGGAAGAATTTTCTAAGAAATGAAGTCTTGCAAAGGTAAAATAGACTTGTCTTAGTAGGCAATAGTTTCTCTCCATGGAGGGTCTTCAAGTAAAGGTAGACAATTTTTGCCTTGACTAGTATAACAGGGATTTCTCTTTGGTTAGTGTATGAAGTAGGTAATTTCTGGTATATCTATCTTCAAATCTCAAGATTCTATAAATTTGATTTTCCCAATTCCTCCACCAGGAGTAAGAAAAATAGGGTAAATAACAGCAAGATGTTTATCTTTAAAATATATATTCTAATTGAAAAGAAATTTTGATTTTCTCCATTATTAGCATGTTTTGAAACCAGTCATCTTTTTTAGAAATTGCTTAAATATTAGAAGGCATGTACAGATCTTTTTTTCTTTAAAATAAATTATTCTTTTTTTCTCTTTGTCCCTTTAATCCCAGCCTGCTCCCTTTTCCCAGAAAAGAGTAAAAAGAAATGTTTTAGGTGGAATTTTTCTCCAACAGAATTAAAATTACAGTCATTCTACAGGAGGCTGGGGGAGATGGATTATATTTCTAGCATATGTTATAAATTAATTGCTTAGGCTTACATCAAGTTTTTCTTTTCTGAATCATACTTTCTATTAAATGTATTCCATTAATAATTTCAGGATTTTAAAAAGTATATAAATGAGCAATATAGAGATATACAGTAATGGTGTTCTGGGCTTCACTTTCACAATCTATAAAACGAGAGAATTGGGCTAAGGACAGTGTCTAGCTTTCTGGAGAAATATTACTCAACAACATGATCTGTTCACATGAAATGTGAATATGGGGAAATAATTAGAAAAAAAGTGGGAAGTATGAATACTTTTATCCAAAGAATCCTGACTCTCTTTCAGTGTATTAGCTATGTACTATCTTTAAATTTGAAAAAAAAGTGCCATCTATGCTTGTCTAAATTATTAATACATCTCTTAAATAGAACATTGTCAAGCATACATCCTTATGGCATTCCACTTTTATCAAATGATTAATGACTATTATCAACTGGCTAACATCTCTCTGTCTTTTCTACAAGACTAGGCCAAGATATTTTATCAAACAACTGACTAAAATATAGGTAAAATATATCTGTAGCACCCTCTTTATCTACCATCTTGATAAAGCAAATGTTGCTTTACATTATACTTCATTTTATACTTTATACTATACTACAGACCTGCCCACCCTTAGATACAATTCATTTCTTCTTTCTGTGACCCAAACTCTGGCATATTAATAGATTTTTTAAAAAATAAGTGATATTTAAGCAAATTTAAAATTGGTCATAAACTTAGGATCTTAATAATAAATGTGCTTAAAATCCATAGTAACTTGAGCAAGTCTGGCCTGTTAACAAGACCTCAATGAGATAAAAGTGACTTCGTATTACCATTGCTCTTCTCTCATTGACAGGAAATTCTGAGTTATTCAGTGATGGAGTCTTGCTTTGAGGGTCTTCTTCTTCTTCTTCTTCTTCTTCTTCTTCTTCTTCTTCTTCTTCTTCTTCTTCTTCTTC
>NW_027186304.1:72549572-72586029 GCF_028583685.1 Petaurus breviceps papuanus | reverse complement strand
TCTTCTTCTTCTTCTTCTTCTTCTTCTTCTTCTTCTTCTTCTTCTTCGCAGGGCAATTGAGGTTAAGTGACTTGCCCAAGGTCACAGGCTAGTTTTGTGTTAAGTGTCTGAGGCTGTATTTGAACTCAGGTCCTCCTGACTCCAGGGCTGGTGCTCTATTCACTGCACCACCTAGCTGCCCTGAGGTTCTTCTTTAAATGCTGATTCTCACTACAGAGGAAATAGTTGGCTTACCCTTCAACATCAGAAATGAAGAAAAGTAGTTAGGATAATTTAAAAGATAAGTGACCTCCAATTTTTCTGCAAGGTGTCTCATAAATGCCATCCCAGCCTGCTCTTGAGTGGGCATGAGCCAGGGCTTCCCATAATTTGAAAGGTTGTCACGTGAAAGGAAGAGTTATAGTTATACTGGAGGGTCCTTGAGAGTCTGCCTGAAATTTCCGAAACATAACACAACATCTCCCATTTCTCTGCTATGGGACTGTCTGTTCTATAGGCCTGTAGTGCTCTCTTGCTTTAAAAATTTTATGAGCGCCACCTCTCAGTTTCCCTAGGCTTCTTTAAGATTCAGCTGTAACCCCACCTTCTACAGAACTTCTTCCCTTTTCCTCCCAGATGCTGGTGCCTTTCCCTTTACACACCTTCTGTGTATAACGTGTATGTACCTAGTTATTTACACATCATCTCTCCCATTGGAATATATGTTCCTTGAGGGCAAGAACTATTTTCTCTCTTCTCTGTATGGCTGTTCCTGCTGCTGAAAATAGCTAACATTTATATAGCACTTTAAGGTATACCAAGTGCTTTAGAAGTATTATCTTATTTTATCCTCACAACAATCCTGGGAAATAGAGTGCTTAGATAGCATCTGGTACATAGCAAGTGCTTAGTAAATGTTGCCTGACTGACTAATCTACCTCATTTTTGAAAGGCACCCTATAAATCCTATCACAGAATGATATGGAAACTTCCCTGTGGTGTATGGATTTCCATTATATGAAAGACTACCACATGGAAGGAAGGCTTAGAGTTATGCTTGTTGTTCTTTGAGATGAGAATTAAGATTGAAGGGTACAAAGTACATGGAGATATATTTCAACTCCATGTTAAAAACAAAACAAACACATCTTAGGAACTCAAGTTATACAAAATGGAATGGGTTGCTTCAGTGAATACCGAGTTCCTTCTTATGCAAGCTCTTTAACAGTAGAATACCAATACCTTTCAAATGTATAATTCTGCAAGTTTGTGATTTTTTTAATAACAAAGGAGCATGGCAACCAAAGACACCATTAGTCAAGATTATTATATGATTGGTAAAATCTTGTAAGTATTTATTGCACGACATGGCTCCTACTAAGAAGGGGTTAGTTATTAGGGAAATTTATTTGGTAGTGATGATATTGAACTAAATAGAAGTAGTATCAATGAAATACTTTAAAAATATACAGAAGGGAGTAGAAGGAATTTGGAAGAGGAGACACAGGCAAGCAAGTTTGCTACCACAATGTTAAATGTAATACAAACTAAAAAAAAAAGAAATAAAAGTTTGCAGTTTCCCATATAATCCTTTAATTAAAAAAATGGAAACACCCACTTTGTCAGATTTATAGGGATAGGTATAGAGATAAGGACTGGACTAGTGATTTCACTACTATAGGGACATCCCATGTGAGAAAACCCCTTAATAATTGCAGGTTGACATTTTTTCTGTAACTTACAGTCTTACAGATTTGCCTTGACAGCACTGAGAAGTTAAATTATTTGCTCAGAGTATTATGAGTCAAAGGTGGGATTTGGACCTAGGCCTTCTTGGATCTCTTTCTACTATCACAAGAGAGGTTTTTTTTTGTCAAGATCATAGTAAAAAATATTTTTAAAAAGCTGTACTTTCCTTATTGTAAATTAGATAGGTTTTCCCCCATCTATGCTTTATTTAAATTATTGCCACTTGTTTTTATACAAAATATATCATTACACTTGTGTTTTGTACAAAATATATTCACAAGCCAATATATCCCTATATAAGAGGGGTATCCTATACTCATAACTCAGGAAGTAAACAAAGACTGTATTTCTCAATCGAATCAAGCAAGACATATGAACTTTTTCTGAACAAGGCTTAAAAGACTCCTATTAAAATCAATAAATCAACTGTAGGCATTCGACTGATGGGGTAAGAAAACAAAAAAAAAAAAACAAAAAAAACCCTTTTGATCAATTTAGGTACCTTTGGAAGTCCCTGAGTGAACTGGAGTGCTATTGCAAAGAAGTATGTTCAGATTGGTTGAGGAAACTTGGGTACACCTTGTGAGTCATTTTTTTTATAAAATATCAAATCAGTTCCAAATCCACAGAAGTCCAGCTTCTAGCAGCTTAATGGTGCAAGTCTCTAGCCACGGTATTGAGGAGTCATTTGTGTGAGCAAGAAAGTGCCTTAGTCTCCTTGCCTTCCCTTGACTGGAAGAGGACTTTGTAGTGCCAGAGAATCTGAATTTTTCATCAGTATCCTAGCAACATTCCCAGGAAAACAGTGGTTGATGGCACTGTCTGAATCAGAAATTGAGGACAGATTGCACATGATGAAGAAAGGTAGATTTGAGACTCTACAAGGATTCCATAACAAAAGCTAAACCATTCATGAAAACCTCTTGAAAATTCCAGCAAAAAAAAAAAAAATCCATGTACTGTGACTTTCTCCTTTGCCCCACATGTACTCTAAGCTTTAACCCAATTTCCCCTGGGCTCTGTGTGTACTACTAGTAGTAGAATGTGTCAGGCATATGGGGAATATTTTGTTTTTATTTTTGCTTTTTGGAGGGCAATTGGGGTTAAGTGACTTGCCCAAGGTCACATGGCTAGTTTTTGTGTTAAGTGTCTGAGGCCGGATTTGAATTTACATCCTCCTGACTCCAGGACCAGTGCTCTATTCACTGTGCCACCTAGATGCCCAGATATGGGGGATATTTTGTACCAATTCTACTTAGTATATTATTTTAGTTAATACTCCTTTCTAAAAGCTAAATATGTCTGCCTGACTAATTGATATCAAATAATAATCAATGGGGGAAGTATCTGGACTTTGTGAGGTATAGCATTAGAGAAGCACACCTTCTGTACACTTTAGGGTTCCCTACAAGTCCTGATTAAAATCTCACCTTCTACAGGAAACCTTTCCTAATCCATCTTAATTCTAATGCCTTTCCCCTGTTGATTGTTTCCAGTTTATCTTGCATATAACTTATTTGCACGTAGCTTTTCGAATGTTATCTTCCCCCTGAGATTGTGAACTCCTTGACAGAAGAGACTGTCTTTTATTTTTGGTGTCCTTACCACTCAGTACAGTGACTGACACATGGTAGGTGTTTAATAAGTGCTTATTGACTGAGTAGACAAATAATAGTCATGCTGGGAGGTCCAGCTACCTAGAACAAGCAGTATTTTGTGAGAGCAACTGTAGTACATGAACTATATTTACTATTTTATTTTTCTCATCTTTTCTTTTCTCTGTTGAGATAGAATATTATACATACCTGGATATATAAAGATAAACACCTTGTCTACAAATATTTAATGTCTGTATTAAATGTATTTTGCTCTCAGTTCTTAGAAAATACACGAGTTTTCAGAAATGTGCAATATATTATAAAACACCATGGAGAAAAGCAGTTGTGTGTGTATCTGTGTGTGTGTGCTTTGACAGAAAATTTAAAGTATGTTTCTTTCCTTGACCGATTTTTAACTTTTTCAAACCATAGAACACCCTTTACTACTAAGGTTATTTGTCATAGATATTTATTTTACATACAGTAAATCAGAAGTCATACTTTTACTTACCTATGAGAAATAGAAACATGACTTGGGGGGCCAGGATAAAATGAATGTATTGATGCTGAATTCATGACCAGCTCTTGTCACATTCAAATAATTTTTTCAACAAAACATCTGAATGCCTACCTCCATTCTAGATTGAGCCTTCTTGTAACTATCTGAAATATTTCACCCAAGAAGGAAGAGCAGGCTAGATGTCCTCCATTACCCTTAAAACATTAAGAGAGCAATAGATCTTACAGAACTTTTGTTTTCAGGCTTTGAATTTAGTTAGAATTATTGGTTGCAGAGCACTCAGTCATTTCCAAACTGCTGTTCTCCTTAAATTCTATTCTCCTATGTAAGAGTAAGGAATTTAGAATGTACTTGTGTAGATATTGTTTTTTTAACAGATAGGGATTAAAAATGGCAAAGCAATAATCACTTGGATTATTAGAAACATGATTTGGAAATATGAGCTGACATTTTTACAGAAAATCATTTAATTTAGACTTCTGTAAGGATGTATTCTCACTTAACATAATTTGTTCATTAACTTTACTCCACTGAGTTGGGATATCCAGACAACTGGACTTTATAAACATTATACCTCTCTAGTATAGATAGTTTGTTCAACAACAAAAAAAGTGTCTGCCTTTGTGAACAGCAGTGCTGTTGTCTGAGAAGACACAAAAATAAATGGAATCATATGATCATGCAATCATAGATCTAGACATGAAAGTAACCTCAGAACCCACTAGTCCAATTTCCTAATTTTATAAAGTTTATTAAACTGAGTCTCAGTGACTTTAAGTGATTTGCCAAGGTCACTTAGGTAGTAAGTATCAGAGACTGAGTCCCTGGATTGAAGGAATTTATAATCTAGTTAGGGAGGAATATGACACATATAAATAATCGCTTTAATAAATAGCAAAAACATATAACTATATGAGAAGAATAAAAAGAGGCTATGCAAGTTCAGAGGTCAGAGCAATAGCTTCTAGCTACATTGATTAGGGTCATATTTCATGGAATGAATGAATGAACAAGTACTGAGTAAGTACTTACTATGTGCCAGGGGCTGTATGATTATAAAAGCAAGATATTCTCTTTTCTCAAGGAACTTACATCCTAATAGGGGAATGCAACATATACAGAGGAGTGAAGCAATGAACAGAAAGTTTTGTTCTGAGTAGTCGCAAAGAAAGAGTATCACTTTCTTTTACTGGAGGAACCATGTTTGTGGATTAGCTATTGCCCTTTGTAAATGGAGTGGTCCCAATATAGGAGATGTATGTATGTTTGATCTCTCAGGCTTTGCTTTAACTCCTGCAGTCTTATGCCTGGTTTGCCCTTGCCTTGCCTAAAGCCCAAAGCTGTCCCATGTCGTGGATGATACAAAGCTACCAGTTGGTGTGAAGTTCATCATAAATTTCCTTTCCATGCCTCAGTTTTCTGACCTATAAAATTGAAATGTTGATAGATACTGAGTATAATATACTGATCAAAGAAATGGCACATTATGATGATGAGAACTCCATAAATACTGTACTATTTACATCAACTCTATCTGAACTCAGAACTCTGACTGGCGAGGTTGACTTTTCTGATCATTGGTGAGCGTTTGGCTGAATTTCTACACAGTTGAACTGATTTAATTGTTAAGATGGCTGAAATAACTGGACTGTGTAGTTATTTTCATTGTTTTAGACAAATTAATTGATATCAACTATGTTTGAGTTCTTGATAACAGGCTATTATGAGAGGAAAAATCTTAACTACATTTTGGTTGATTAATAGGCACTGCTAACATCTTTCTAGTAGCTAATTTTTAAAAAATCTTACTATATATATATGCATATATACATATATATATATATATATATATATATATATATATATATATATATACTCTTATAACATTTGTTCCTTTACCTAGAATAAACTGTGAATATCTTGATTATTAAGTTGTATCATTCATTAGCAAAAAATTCTAAGATTGGCATTCAAGATTTTCTACAGTCTAGCCCCAACATTCTTTATGGTCCCATTTCCCACAATATCTTTAGGTTTACCCTATAATACTACTAAGCTAGACTTCTCCCTGTTTATTGAATATCCTTTTTCATTTTCCAAAATCATTTTCTTTTGTCATGTTGTTTCCTCTATCTGGAATACCCTACTTACCTACTACTTGAGACTGATCACTGTGATTATATCTGCCTGTCAAAGCCTACCTACCTTTCAAGATCCAATTAAAAAGCTACCTCCTCTAAGAGGCATTAAAGGATCCCTCACTTCATTGAATTTCCTTAAGCACTTTGTCTACGTCTCCTGTGCCTAGCTCATATTAAGTGCCTAGTGCTTGTTGTTGACTTGCAAGACAACACAATCTTTTCTTCTTCTTGTTCTTTTTCTTATTCTTCTTCCTCTATTATCATGTATATCTCCAAAAACAGTTTGTTAACCCCAGAAAGCTAGCTATTGTATCCTACTAATTTTCATACCTCTCAAAGACAAGATAGAGTGACTTGAAATTGACTAGGTCTTTTCGTACATGTTGATGAGCACATTGAACAAACCAAGAAACAATGACATGATCAGAATGTGCTAGGATGACTTCATTTGGCAGGTAACAATGACAATTGATCACATAACCAAGACAGAAAAGTCACTCTATTTTCCATCCAATTATTTAATTAGTTCTAAAGTTGTGGCACTTGACAAAAAAGAAAATTTCAGATTATTTTGGGGTGTCACATATTTTGAGCCTCCCCCCCATCCAAGTATTTAAAGCAAGGAGTTCAGTTCAGCAATTACAAGGCAAATTCTATGTAAATATAAAGCCATTAACTCTTCAAATATAATCGCCAAGTGATCTGCAGGAAGTTCCTAGATCCCTCAAAGATTAATTACTATGTAACATGCAAATTTTAAGACTTCTTGATGATGATGAACCTCAAGAGATAGAGGATATGGATAATTACCAACTAATGGTTCTTACTACAGGAGAAGTTCTAACACTATAATTACTAATATGCTCCCTTATTATTCTTAAGGACAAGACAGAACAGACAGCAAATTTCTAGGCAATTATAGTTCATCTCAGGTGGGTTTATAAGGCGCTAGGCAGCCAACCAAATTATTTGCCACTCAAGAAGAACACATTAATTATTTTTAAAAGTTACTGCTGGATTTTCATTATGAAATTATGGGGGTGTTTTAGTCATTAAATATAGTTAAACACAGTTATTGCACAAAGGATCAATCCTAGGCTCATAACTGATTGACATAGTTAGAATAAAGTAAAAGTCTCTCAAGTGAATCATTTTGGGTTAAGAATGTATTTCAGTAATAAGACTTTGGAAACTTCTTTCTGTTTTGTTTCATTTTTCTAGCTGCCTAGAAAATTGCACAGTGGATAGAATCTTGGACCTAAAATCAGTAATATCTCGTTCAAACCTAGCTTCAGACACTTATTAGTTGTGTGACCCTGGACAAGTCACTTAATCTTTGTTTGCCTCAGTTTCCTAATTTGCAAAATATGGATAATAATATCATCTACCTCAAATACTTCTGTTCTTGATTCCAATTTTCCCCCAGGAAAATGCAGTGTTGCAAAGTCATGGAATGTCAGAGGTGGAAAGGGCCTCACTGGCTATCTATAGTTGATACAATTCATATTTGAATAAGAATTCATACAACCCCCCTCCAAAAGTAAAGTGATTAGAAGTTGAACTGTACTCAAAATGTATAAAAGACTGGCCAACCAACATCTGGGTCTTTAAAATTTAATAGGAAAAAACCAACAACTAAGCACATTAAGAAAATAAATATTGCATGGCTTAAAAACAGACTCAACATTGTTTTTCAAAGAACATCCTTACTGGAAATTATATTGAAACCTATGGTGTTTTAAACAACTAAGACAGAGTATAATTTAAATGACAAAAATAAATCCTTCCATGTCAGGGAATTTGACAGGAAAAACTATAGTCAACACCACATTTTAATTTGTTCAATTCATAATAGCCCTTGTTACAAATCTGACTCTTCTCTCTGCTTATATTACACTTGAACTAAGAACCAGAACATAGAATTTGGAGAAAACTTAGAATTCATCCCAGAGGTGGGGAACCTGTGGTCTTGAGGCCACATATGGCCCTCTAGGTCCTCAAGTGCAGCCCTTTGACTAAATTCAAACTTCACAGAACAAATCTCCTTAATAAAAGTATTTGTTTTGTCAAATTTGGATTCAGTCAAAGGGCTATACTTGAGGACCTAGAGGGCCACGTGTGGCTTCAAGGTCACAGGTTCCTCACCCTTGATTCTAGTACAATCACTCCCTTTTTTCAAAGGAAAGGAGTTGTCCAGGGTTATCCAACTAGAGTCAGAGGCAGTATTTTAATCCAGTTCCTCATCACTCTAAGCATTACATCAACTGGCCTCTCAAATATAGTTGTGGGATTTTAATATAGGCCACTCTAATAAATGTTTATTAAATCAAATAATTGACTTTGGAGTTTTTCATACATGTGACTAGTTATGCTTGGATTGAAGCGCAATGGACTGAAGTATAACTATTTAGACTAAATAGTGATGGGATGTGGAGGGAATATGATCATAGATAAGTTGGTTTTCATTGACTTTTTCTTACCTGGAGAGGTAATAGAATTGAATATCCTTATAAATCATACATTGGAATCACTTGTATTATTTTAGCAAATAATGATAATAACTACACTTTTGATGAGCCTACAAAAACTGTATATGTGCCAACTCAAACTATCTGGGCAGGCTAGGGGAGGGAGCAGGAATTAGGGGAGAATGTGCCAGGTGATGTGTCCAGAGCTGAGGACATAAAAAAGTCTGTCTCAGGTGCTTACATCCTGATGGGAAAGTGAATATTTTAATAAATAGATGCTTACAAGATACACGGAGAGGAGATGGAAAATAACTGAGTTTGAAGGTTCTAGCACCAGGAAAGACTTCCTGAATTAGTTCACCTTTGAACTGAGTCTTGAAATAAGCAGGAAGACAATCAGTCACTCAGTCAATGAACTCTTTAAGCACATACTGCAAGCCAGGCACTGTGTGAATTGCTGAGGATACAAAGGCAAAGCAGTGTGTGTGTGTGTGTGGGGGGGTCATTGCAGGCAGAGGGATAACTAGTGCAAAGAATTAGAAGTGGAGCATGTAAGGATGTGTAAGGAAAAGCTTCTGGATCACATGGTTAGATCAGTGTGTCACAGGGAGTAAAGTATAAGAACACTGGAAAGGTGGGAAGGAGACAAGTTTTGAAGAACTTTAAATGTCATATGGGAGATTTTATAATTGATCCTATAATTATAAGGAACCACTTGGAGTTTTTTGAAAAGTGGATAGTGGATTTTGAATAGTGGATGATCAGACCTTTGTTTTAGGGAAATCACTTTGGCAACTGAATGTAGGATAGACTGAAGTGGGGAGAGGCAAGAGACCCCTTGAAATACTATTGCAATATCCAGGTCAGAGGTGATGAGGGTCTGGTTGTATACTTAAGTGGAGATTGAGAGGGATGAGAGTGGAGAGGGAGAGGTCACAAGATTTGACAAGCCACTGAATGCTTGAAGTAGAGTGAAAAGTTAAGTGTGACATTAAGGTTGTGAACCTCAGTGCTTAGGAAGGAGAGAATGGTGCCATTGACCTTAAGAGAGAAGTTCAGAAAAGGAAAGGATTTGGGGAGGAAGATGATGAGTTCTATTTAAGATATATTGAGCTTGAGAAGCTTATAGGATACCCATTTAGAAATGCCCGCTAGGGGGCAGCTAGGTGGCACAGTGAATAGAGCACTGGCCCTGGAGTCAGGAGGACCTGAGTTCAAATTCGACCTCAGACACTTAATACAAAAATTTAGCCATGTGACTTTGGGCAAGTCACTTAACCTAAATTGCCCTCCAAAAAGCAAAAAACAAAACAAAACAAAACACAAATGCCCGCTAGGCAGCAGGTGGTAGATGGCTAGGGCTCTGAAGAGATACCAAAGGTGGGTCACTCCTAATCCATGATGTGGGGATTCTATTCACTGACCTCAGCAAACTAATGAATGGATTTTGCTGTATTTAATCCCACATTATCATGGATGTGGTACTTATCCTTTTCAATTTTAAGTATCAAGAATGAAAGACAATAATACAAAAGATTCTTCACTGAAATAGCTTTTTGGTTTTATAATTCTATGTTCACTCCTCTCCAAAAGCATATTCTATTTCTAAGAAAGAAACTCTAATGAATCTTAGAATAGTCTCATCATTTTCTATACAATGTCCCGTTTTATATTTCTACTCATCAGTATACATCATTGCAGTAAAGTCTTCAGACTCAAAGTTTAGTTTTATAGAAAGTTAATCCTTGACTGTTGTCAAGAGAACAAGAAAGAACAGAAAGCTCTTTGCCTTGAATGACTTTCATAGAAATGAAATGTACGAGTACAATATTAGTTTCTTTCTTTCAAAAAACCTCTTGCTGAGAGACTTGGGCCTGTTCTCTGCAGGTATTCATCCTGGGTAACCCCTTTTTCTGTAGATGCTGAAGCTTCCAAGTTTCCATTGTGTGAAGCCTACGACATAACTCATACACAGACATATCTTGCATATCTATGACCCTGGCATATTTGAAGAACTTTAAATGTCATAGTGAAGATTTTATAACTGATCCTGTAATTATAAGTAACCACTGGAGTTTTTTGAATAGTGCTTTCATATTGAAGCATATTTACAGTGGAACTTCTCACCTTATTCTTATAATTAATCACCAGAAAAGAGTCTTTGAGCATCAGACAAAGCAAATAATAGATTTCCTTAAGTTTGCTTTAACTAAAATTCAGAACTATGTCCAAAGAGCCACAAATAAATGTTTTTTTTTTATAATAGCACTTCAAACTTTCACTAGGTATCCAAAGAAACAGCACAGTGATTCTCTTTTTTCCATGACTGGATAGCTCAAATGTTCTGCCTGCTAATGCTCTGTGTAATTATGAAATTCATGTTTAGCACAGTGCCTAACACCTACCAGGTGCTTAATAAGTGTCTATTGAATTTTTGATACATAGGTTTGTTTTGCATAAATTTTTGTTTATTTTTTCATCTTTTTATATGGTATTATAAAGACCAGCTCTTAGGGGCAGGGGGTTGGGGATGAGGAGAATTCCCGATATTTTTCTAGAAAGAAATAACAAAATATCCCTAGAAGAAAGTATAGATGACCATTCTGAGTGAAGAGTGAGGGAAATGACCGATGAATTAGGTAACAAAGATCTGTGCACAACCACTTACAGAAATGTGATCTCATTTCTTGAGTAGTAAAAAAGAACACTAGATTTGGAGTAAGAGGATTTTGGAGTCAAATCCAAACTCTGCTCCCTGTGTGACCTGGGTTACTTCCCAGGACTGACTTCAATTCCCATCTCTATAAAATGAGGGGCCAGAGCTCTAGATCATCTCTTTAAGGTGCTTTCAGCATCAAATTCTGCAATCTGAAGACGACCTGATGAAATTATGAGCCCAAACTCTCAGATGGAAACATAAAGTCAAAGTGATGAGTACATGAATATAAATTTGTCAAGATTTATTACTACAAAGATCTTTGATTTCATCTGATGAGGGTGTCCTTAGCCTGAAACAGCTCTCAAAACTCCGTAGCTTAATAGTAGACAGTTTTGCAAGTGAAAAAAGAAACATCCCCCATTGGGTGTCTAATCTTGTGATGAATCTCACAGAACCAAACTAGCATGGTTCTCCTTCTGACAACAGACCAAAGGCAATCATTGGCCTGTATTCATAAGCCTTTTCAATTCCCTAGGATCTATGAGAACTTAACTTGCACTCTTATAGCCTTTGATTTTCAACAAAAATAAATTTTTATTGATGTCTCTTGTTTTTTTTTTCCCCCTTTCTTCCTGTGCTTCTCTCCAGACCTTAACCACCATGACTCAGCTGCCTTTTCCCCTGGATCTTCCCTCAGTACGTGGTACTTTCTTATCCTGAAACATCAGTGCATCATACTGGTCTCCTCAGATTGGTGGGAGTCTCCTTTCCAGGGATGGGCCTAGGCTGATTATATTTCACTCCCCTCCCACCTGTGCTTCTACTTCACTAGATTATATTTACCACCATGCCCCAATAGATTCATCTGCTATCTTCTCCTCATATACTTTTCATCTCTCTTTTATGTGTTGTTTTCTTCACTGGAATGTATCTTGAGGGTGGTGCTGTCTTTTAGTCATTTTCAGTTGTGTCCAACTTTTTATGATCCTATTTAGGGTTTTCTTGGCAAAGATACTGTAATGGTTTTCCATTTCCTTTTCTAAATAATTTTATAGATGAGGAAACTGAGGCAAACAGGGTTAAGTGACTTGCTCAAGTTCACATAGCTAATAAACATTAGAACTATGTTACTATTATTCAGTCATTTCAGTTGTCTGACTCTTTTTGACCCTAATTGGGTTTCTCTTGGCAAAGATATTCGAGTGATTTTCCGTTTCCTTCTCCAGTTCATTTCATAGATATGGAAACTGAGGCAAACAAGGTTAAGTGACTTGCTTGGGGTCACATAGCTAGTAAGTATCTGAGCCAGATTTGAATTCCAGAAGATTCATCTTCCTGTCTATAGGCCTGGCACTCTATCCCCTATGCCAATTAGCTGCACCAGTTAGAACTATTTGAACTCAAGAAGATAAGCCTTCCTGACTCCAGGCTTGGTACTTTAATGGCTGTGTCTCCTGACTGCCCATCTCAAGGGTAGGGAGTCTCTTTCTTTTGGCTTGCATTTGTTTCTTTAATGCTTAGCACAATGCCACCAAAGAGGCAGCACATAATAAATATTAGTTGACTGCTTGTCTTACATCATCTATATTTTCTACTGAATTCTCCTCATCCCCAACCCCCTGCCCCTAAGAGCTGGTCTTTATAATAACATATAAAAAGATGAAAAAATAAACAAAAATTATGCAAAACAAACCTATGCATCAAAAAATTCTATTATATGCAGTATTTCAAATCTATGGTCCCCCACTCCTGCAAAGATGCAGAGGAAAGTGTTTTCTCCTGTCTTGAGATCAAGTTTAGTGATCACAATTTTGTAACATGGCATAACCTTTGAAAAAGCTAGTCTCACCTCATCATGATTAAATTTTAGAGGAGATATTCAGTAAATAACTCTAGTTATCTTCAGAAATATCAGGATGAGGGAAAAGAGGAGGGAAATTATTTTAATTAAGAAAATTTTGCCCTCAAAGATTTTAATCAATAATATCAATATATCATTCCAACATATTAAAGTTTAGTAGAGAGGTGTCAAGGCTGGCAACATTTTTTTTCTTTTCTTTCTTTCTTTTTTTGCTTTTTTGGAGGGGGGAAGGCAGGGCAATTGGGGTTAAGTGACTTGCCCAAGGTCACACAGCTAGTAAGTGTTAAGTATCTGAGGTCAGATTTGAACTCAGGTCCTCCTGACTCTAGGGCCAGTACTCTATTCACTGTGCCACCTAGCTGCCCCAAGGTTGGCAACATTTCTGAGGGATAGAACCAGATTATAAAGTAATTGAAAAATAAATATTTAATGAAATAAATTAAAATGCAATAGAATAGATAATTTTAACATGTCATTTTCTAAGTCAATGTGTGGCCTAGAGAAATCATCATGTATGGTTTAGTGTCCCAGTTTCTACTTGGGTTTGACATCATTGACTTAGAATGTGGAAGCTGGTTCCTAAGAGTATTTTGAATACCTTTTTGTATGCATTTTTGATTGTTTCTTGAGGTAGCATGGGGCAGTGGAAAGAAGAGAAAATTGGACTCAGAATCAAGAGAAACTTGTGTTCATGTCTTGTTCCTAACATACTGGCTGTATGACTATGGACAAGTCTCTTACCCTGTCTGATTCTTAGTTTGTCTGTAAAATGTGACTAACACTAATTATAATAATTACCATACAGGATAGCTGTAGGTCAGCACTGGCATCAGGAGGACCTGAGTTCACATGTGACCTCAGACACTATCTCTGTGACCCTGGGTAAGTCATCTTACCCTGTTTGCCTCAGTTTCTTTTCTGTAAAATGAGCTGGAGAAGGAAATGGCAAACCACTCCACTATCTTTGCCAAGAAAACCCCCAAATGAGTCATGAAATGACTCAACAACAAACATAGATACATGCATAATATATTTATAAATGTGTGTATACATATACACAAACATATGTTTACATGTGTGTATATTTACACACTTACACATGTATGTATGCATACATATATTTATATAGCCACATAAATGTTCATTACTGTCATTCTTGAATGAATTTAGCTAAGTTTTTTTTTTAGTTGAAAACTGTGAACAGAAGTTTTGGGTAATTTGCTTTTAGTTGTATTTAGGCTATATCAAGGGTAGGGGTGGGCAAGTAAACTATCTCATTGCCTGCAATCAAGGGATAGACTTTTTTTTCTGATAGCTTGCTGCCTTAACCTAAAAAGCGTCCAAATGTGTGAAAAAAAAGAACAAGCCTACTTTCGTGGAGTGCAGCTGTTTGTAAATTTAACACATTGGCGAAACATCTAAATACTCAGTAGGGTTTCTGACAGTTCCATCCATCACAATAGAGTTCTCACCATGCGGCTGCACCAGATGGATAGATACGAAATGACAGTTGTTCCATCTAGCCAAATGGAAGGAGACTGTGAATAGAATGTGAAGTCTCTTAGGTTCTCTCTGGAAAATGTAGTCTCTTTCTCCAGCCCCTTTCTAAGGCCATGTAAATGTGTGTGTGTGGCCAGGCTAGTGTAATCTCACATTCCCTACAATCTCATTCAAGAAAAAAGTTCTTAAATTGCAGCAAAAATAGGACTTTAGGAAAGAGAATGGTAGCACAAAAAGTAATAAAAGAAGTATCATCAAAATGCCAACTGACTGATCATCATCTCAGACAGGATTAACTATGCATTGAGATAAAATTCAGGAAACAGGTTTTTTTCATTTGGAAGTGTTTCCTAATTACCATGTCTTAAAAAATGATAGAATTATTGAAATCCTAAATTTCAGTAAGAACCAATAAAAAGGGTACAATCACAAGTACCACAAGTGTATTGTTCTTTCTTTTGACCAATAGCTGAAAACCCCATTTCATTTGACAATATTAGAATGTTGTGCCATAAATGTAGTTTTATTTAAAATGCTAAGGAATGAAGTATGTTGAATATAGTTTAGTGGTCTCAATCATGAATTTAGTTTACATTCCAGAAGTTTCCTTGCCCAATTATACTACAAAAGTGCAGTTGTGTGTGTGCGTACAGTAACCATTTAAAGCACAGATGATTGTCTCCTGTTTTTTTGGCAAGAGTTCATGAACGAGTCTTGTTTCCATCCAAACAGAATTGGAATGCATACTGAATCTAGCCCTTAGGAACATGATATAAACACATTTCCATCACAAGAAGCAGCTGGCGCAGTAAAGTGGTGTGCTTGGAGTCAAGAAGACCTGAGTTCAAATTTGGTTCCAAACTTACTAATGATGCACTGATGTTTCAGGATAAGAAAGTACCACATACTGAGGGAAGATCCAGGGGGGTGTAATGGTAAATCCTGGGCAAGTCATCATGCATCTGTTTGCCTCAGTTTCCTCAACTATAAAATTAGGATAATAACAACATTTACCTCATAGGGTTGTTGTGAGGTTCAAATGAGACAATATTGGTAAACTATGATAATATTGCTTAACACAGTGCCGGGTACATAGTAAAAGCAATGTAAATGCTCATTCTCTACTCTTCCCCATTACACTATAGCTCTTTTGTCTATGCATAAGTAACACAATAATGGGTATTATATGATGCTTATTACAAATATAATGCTTATGTTATATATATATATCATACATATATGTATATATGTGCATACATATAAACAATACATGAGAATATGCAATCATATGTATTTCATATCATCTAGGGAGCAGGGTTGATGAGGTCATTGAAATAGTAGAGGAGTAAGAATCAGAGTTACAAGGTTGTATTACCATTTTCTCTATTTCTCAGGCATGTGGCCCAGGCCCATCATTCTCAAAACTTCAGTTTCCTTATATACAAAGTATGTATAACATTTCACTGGATTGTTATAATTAAAAGAGGTAATGGATGTGGAAGCACTCTGGAGATTAAATATGTCCCAAGAACACAGGGCTTTAATATGTTCATACTTTAATGGATCTATATTCTTGCTGATATCCTAGGTTCTTCCTTCAGTTGTACAAATATCAATCCATTCAAGCCATCTTACTTTATATGATTCCCCACATCCTCTTAGAAATAAACACCCAAAGGAGGATCTATCTATTTTTCCTCCAAGTCTTTTAACATTCATTGATTGCCATGAAACATTTGTTCTGGCCATATCTTATTCTTGGCTCTCACTACATTCTTTTCTCTCATCTCTTTTTTCCAATCATAGACACCCTGCATGATATCCTTTATACCACTTGTTACATGTAAGCCATCACTGATCATTGACTATAGCATATTTGTATCTAGGGTGCATCTGTCCATTGTCACTAGAGTCATGTGCAATGCTGATTCTTCAGAGACTGTGGTGTTATATGGCTAAGAGCTATTTTTTATATCACTATAAGAATATTATGTTTAAAGGAGATTCTTGTGTCAGAGAATGTTTTGCAGGGTATCATTGAAACCGTTTCACAATGTTCCAAAAGAAATCCAACATACCATCTTCCTCCTGTTTAATTTCAGGCCCAATTCTTCAATCCTTGTCCAATATATTAGTATTAATGGGCTTAGTCAATGGATTAATCAAAGCACTACATTGTTGTTAGATGTAGAAGGCATTTACACTATCTGTAGCCCATAACTCACCCTATCCTCCACTCCTTATAAGTTAGAATAGGCCTAAGACCCTCATTTTCATGGAGAAAGTTGATAGGGTGTCTTCCCTAGGGTAGGTAAGCTTGGGGCCAGAGTGTGCTTGTGAAGAATATAGGGGGGACTCCTATGGATCAATTGTTCATCTTTGAATCATGGGATAACAGGGGTTAAGGAAGACATTTATGAAGTATCATTTATGAAACAAATGATACCTTAATTGGGTCTTGAGGAAAGGGAAGTCTTCAATAGACAGAACATTGGGATAAAAAGGCAATTTTAGTTAGGGGAGACAATGTTAACTAAGGAAAAGAGATAGGAAATCATAGAAAAAGAAGAGAGCTTCAATGGTCCAGTTCCACTGAAACACAAGGTATGCAAAAGAAAGTTCTATGACCTAATAATGCAAAGGTAGGTTGGAGCCAGATTGTGAAAATACTTTGAATCCTGGTATCTAGAGTTTAAATTCCATTTGATAAATAATAAAAGGATATTATCCAGATTTTTAAATATAGATCCAATGGAATTGGAGCTGATTTTGGACACTCTCCCCTTAGGTTTCATTTAAAGTGGCAGGATGGTGACTGTAACTGAATGCTGAATCTAGAGTCATAGCATCTGGGTTCAAATCATGGCTTGCAGAGATCATTTCATCCCTGGAAGGGAGGCAGTATAGAACAATGGAATAAATACTGTCTCTGGAAGCAGAGGATCTCGGTTCAAATTCTGCCTCTGATGCTACCTGTGGAACCCTGGGCAAGTTACTTCACTTTTCTGGTTCTCATTTTCTGCACCTGTAAAATTGAGGGGTTGAATTTGATGAGCTGTGAGGTAGGTCCCTTTTAGTTCAGTATCTATGATATTGATGATCTTTGGCTTCCTTTCAACTCTTAATCATATGATGATAGAGTTACCAGGAGTGTATATGTTTTCTTACAGTCATGCAGGAAAGTCAGTGATGCTCAGCATCAGAAGGAATCTCAGAGGTCATCTAATCTAAACTGAATCTAACCAGAGTCTCTTCTACGCCATGCTCAACATATGAGCATCCCACTTGTTCTTTGCACTTTCCAAAACCACTTTTTGACTTGAATAGATCAAGTATAATTGTTAAGGGATGCATGGAGATAACTCAAACTCCTTCATGAGAGTCGATTGTTAAATTTTTAGAAATTCATTTACAACTTAAACATCAGTAAACATCAATCAGAGCACGATTTATTGATTGGTTGATTATCTATACTTAAGACAGTAATGAAAAACATTAATAATGAAGATTGAACTTAAAAATATGGTGTGCATACATTTTTTTCTGACATCTGGTTGTTAAACATTTACCACTACACCCTTAATAATTAATATCTTCTATTTTCTTAAGAAGAGATCAGAGATTATATGCTTATACCATCTTCAAACTTAATTGCCTGCAATGTTCCAAATGTTTGTTCTGTATTAGTTTACAGCATTCCTGTGAGGTACAGACACAAGAAGAACCATGATTTTCATTTTTTGAAATATCAAATGCAGCTAAAAGCATTTGTCATTCTTACATGAAGTGAAGGGAACAGAACAATAGAAACATTGTACACAGTAACAGCAATGCTGTATGATGACCGACTTTGTTAGACTTAGCTCTTCTGAGCAATGCAATGATCTAAGACAATTTCAAAAGACTCATGATGGAAAAAGTTATCCACATCCAGAGAAAGAACTATGGAATCTGAATGCAAATTGAAACATACCATTTTCTCTCTTTTTTTTTTCCTTTTCATGGTTTTTTCCTTTTGTTCTGATTCTTTCACAACGTGACTAATGTGGAAATATGTTTAATATGATTGTACATGTATAGCCTATATCAGATTGCATGTTGTCTTGGGGAGTGGGGATGGGAGGGAGAGGAAAAAATTCAGAACTCAATATCTTATAAGAGTGAATGCTAAAAACTAAAAATAAAGAAATAGAAAAAAGAAATTGTCCTTTTCCAAATGTCACCTACAAAATCAGTGATGGGACCAAGTTTAAAACTCATATTGTGTTCCCACTTCTTATCCAGATTAGCAGCCTTCCAAAACACATTACTACCTTAGCCACTGATTCATTTAAGATAAGTGTGAAAATGTTCAACTTCAGTAGTTCAACCAGATGGAATTTACCTACTGAATGATCAAATATATCCTTAACTCTTGAACAGAAAGCAGCAATTATTAAATGTTAAAAACAGTGACACCAAGTTAGCCATTTTTCTCCCTTTGGTCCAATGGACTATCCCGGAATCTCTCCATTTTATTTCAGAGAAACTTGGGAAGACTTTTCTGAACTGATTCAAAGTGAAGTGAGAGAATTAGAAAAACCACTCACATAATAACAGCATTGTAAAGAAAAACAACTTTGAAAGACTTAAACTCTGATAAATACAATGACCAACTATGATTTTAGAGAATTGATTATGAAGCATGATGTCCAACTTTTCATACAGCAGTGATGTGTTCTAGATGGAGAAAAAGACAAAATTTTTTCACATGGCTAATGTGGGAATCTGCTTTGCTTTCTTATTCATATTTATTACAAGGGTTTTTCTTTCCTTAAAAAAAATTAGAGGGGGTTGAGAGAAAGATAAGAATAAGGCAAACAACAACAACAACGAAAGAAAGTGAAAAAAAAGAACAAGAAACCATTGAGCTATTTTTTAAAAACACAGAAGGAAACCCAGACAAGGTTTGGAAGCTATATGTTGAATGTATTATAAAAAAATCAAAAGAAAGGAAATAATAGACTTCTGCAGTTTCATTTATATTCCTCTTTAATGTTGTACTATGTACATGTTCATTTTATTTGGTTTTTATGGTCAGAATAAAACAAATCTGGAGGTCTCCATCCCACAATTATCTATTAAGAACACAACCTCCACACTCAAGTCACTGTCATTATCAATATTCAATAGCAGTTACCCCTATTAATATCAGTATTTATTCAAGTTAATTAAATAATTTATTCATTAAAGCATGAGACTACAAGAGCTAAAACCCAATGCTTAGCTAGTCAGAGTCTGGGATTTGTGAATCATTGTGGGAAACCAGTAGGACTAATGTTGGCATACTTGGCACACCTCTGATGCCCTTGGATGGGCTGATTATGCCTGAACATTACAGACAGGTCAGCCCAGAAGAATGGTACCATGAGAGCTTTCTTGGAATCACAGAGCCATAAAAAGTCAGATTTGGAAAGGATTTCAGGGCTCATTTAGTCAGAGAAGATGCCATGCTCTAGGAGTGTAACAGCAAGCACCCTATCATAACCAAAATGGTTGCTAGCATAGGTTCTTTGATGTACTTATCTAAAGGAAAGCAACTTAAAAAGAGTTAACAATCTTACTTTAAACAAACATATATATCATTCACTTAGTTTAGGGGAGAAAGTCATCACCCTGAATTTCAGAGAAAATACAAACAGATATTAGCAGAAAAAAATGCAGGTGGAGAAAATAACACAACAGACACGGTTTCTAGCTGTCTGACCATTACATATATACATAGTTAGTTACCAGAGAGAGAGAAGAACCAACAGAGTCTCATCTGGCCAAATTACACAACTCTTCCCATAAGGGAGCCCTAAAGCAAAACTTCACCTTAGGGTATCTATCTATCTATCTATCTATCTATCTATCTATCTATCTATCTATCTATCTATCTATCTATCTGTCTGTCTGTCTGTCTGTCTGTCTGTCTGTCTGTCTGTCTGTCTGTCTCTGTCTGTCTGTCTGTCTGTCTGTCTATCTATCCTTCTCTAGGGTCAGAAGACATTACAACCTTCATGACCCACTGCCTAATTACAAAGTAACAAAAGGTGTGCACCTTCCTGGAAAAACAAGCCTCCCCTAAGCAAGCTTCTCTTTTTGGGCTCCAAGTGAGGCCTATTAAGGGGAAAGGAAGATCTTCAAATTCTCTTATCATTACAGTGAGCAAAGCAGAATTGAAATTAGCTCAAAAGAAACACAAGATGGGCAAATTTAGAGAATCCACCCCAAATATGCACATGGATTGTTTATGCCTGATTGCTGGTAGAACATTCAGAGTTTGTATTGGCCTGATCAGTCATAATTGGACACACTGAAACTTGACACTAACATAGTGAAGTCATTTCTGTCCTCCTCAAGAACAAAGGACAACAACCAACCAGTCTAACACATACCTGAAAAAGAGGCCACTATAACACACCTAACACGTCATCATCTAGCCTCTGCTTAAAGTTTAGGCACCCTATTTTCCTTCTGAGTAGCTCTAAATGTTAGGAATTATATTTTTACATCAGATCCAATTTTGCAACTTCTGCTTTCTCACTGACACAATTTTACAAACTGTGTTAAAGATATTTCTGATTCGGGGTGTCCAGGTGGCGCAGTGAGTAAGAGCGCTGTCCCTGGAGTCAGGAAATCAGGTATCAGTTCTGGCCTCAGACACTTAACACACACGAAATAACTGGCCGTGTAACCTTGAGCAAGTTACTTAACCCCAATTGCTTTAAAAAAAAGTTATTTCTGATTCAAATGGAGTATTTCTAATGTAGAGCAGTTGCATATAGAGGAAGGAGAATGCTGTAGAATACACCAATGAATTCAGTCTCATTTTTTCATTACTGCCTTTACCTCCTAATTACTTGGCATTTAGGAGCTTGAGAAGCCCTGCATTTCAGACACCCACACTTGCATAAATATGCAGAGTATTTTGACACTTGGAAATATGGGTCTACCAAACAAGGACAGGTTAGAATTACAGCATAGCCTGTAGCATGAAGAAGAGAAATGAGTCAGTGATCCTTCACTTCTTAAGGTGTACTGTGAATAGGTCACCAGCCAATAGCTACACAGGGAGGATTAAAATCACTAACCAAATAAATGAATAGGGTAGGCTAGAAAACAAATAAATTACCTCAAAACCAACACTTTCAAAGCCCAAGTTTCAGTGATGATAAATCATGGAATAGAAGGGGGACTGCAGCTAGTGGATTTTGTATTTACTTTAAAGATTCAGTATATGGCTAGATATCTTCGTGGCTGTGATATATTCATTTATTCAAGAAATATAATGCACCATCAAAATAGCTGGATGGTAGCGCATTTACATACAATGTGCCACAACTGCCATAAATTAGGACTATGAACACTTGCTGATTCTGTTCACCAATGATAAACACCGTCTCCTATGTCCCACAAAAAGACAGATAACAATGATGACGGATGCTTCTTGAATTGTGCCCTAAGCACCATCAATTCAAACTTGTCCAGAACAAGTGAGGGCACACATTATACATCTCTTTGACTAGCACAAGCCATATAGAAATGATTGATTGATTGACTAAATAAATGATTACTTTAAATCCCTATGATTTTCAGTAAAACACATATTTGCATTAAACCAATCACTTAAAAAAAATCTTTTGTTTGTTTGTTCACAGTAATGTCTACGTTTCTTCCCCCTGAAAAATATCCCATAATCCCAGGCAAGGAAGAAGTGACTCCAGCATAAAATTCTAGGAGCACAGCCCTGCTGAGACCCTTCCTCATTTTTATCTAGTGGATCTGAAGTTTCCATAAAATGTCAGCAAATATAATTAGGATTCTTTGGATACTGTGAGAAACATATTTCAATTTTGCCAACAATAATGTTTTATTTTACCAATACTAATTACCAATTACCACTAGAACTGTCAATTCTACTTCCACATCTCTGACATCCATTTTTTCCTCTTCACCCACATAGCCACCACCTTAATTCAGACCTCTTACATCTCTTGCCTAGAGTCTATTGTCATAAACTCTTGAGTGATTTCCCTGCCTCCATTTTCCCCTCCCCCCACTGTCTATCCCATCCTCCACAAACCTATCAAATTGGCATTCCAAAAGCATATCTGACCATGTCATTCAGTTGCTCTTCACTAACTGATTCTCTATCCCACCCTCCACAACAGTTGTTCTAAACTTTCTTTTATTTCCACCTTCCTCTGAAGCATTCCTTTTACCTACCCTTTCAGCAGAAGTCCTCACTTATTTATTCTTCCCATAAAATCATGGCCATTCACCATGACTTCATTCTTCTCTCTTCCTCCATATCTTATAACCCCTGATACCATGCCCTATTTTATTCTCCATTACTCCAGTTTCTGATAATTATGTAGACTTTTTCTTTGCTAAAGTCAATTCTTCTACATGCATCCTTGATCCTATCTCCTCCAATCTTCTCCATCAGAATGCACCTTTCTCTAACTTTCAATCTTTCTCTATTTATTAGTTCCTTCCTTGCTTTCTACAAACAAGCCTAAGTCTCTCCTATCCTTAAAAAAACCACCATCCCAATAGCTATCATGCAAAATCTCTCCTTTATATTCTAGTCAAATCCCCTTAAAAAAGTGGACTGCCATAGGTACCTTCATTTCCTCTTATCTCTTTTCTAACCCTCGGCAAACTGGCTTCTGCCTTCATCACTCAACCAAAATGGCTCTCTATGAAGCTGCCAATGATCTCTTTATTGTCAGATTTGAAGGCCTCTTCAGTTCATCCCTCTTCATCTTCTCTGTAGAACCCAATATTGTTGACTCCCCTCTACCTCCTTCCTGGACACTTTCCTATCTGCATTTTCATGACCTTTCTCTCTCTATTTTTCTTCTTCTACCTGTTTGAGTACCCCCTTCTTGGTCTGTTTTGATGTCTGTACATGTTTGTCCTTTTGATGATGTCCATATCATGCATGATAACTCCACCCCACTCCCCCCCCCAAGACCCGTGTGTGTGTGTGTGTGTGTGTGTGTGTGTGTGTATTCCAAGGTTATGTTCAAGGCTCTTTTATTTTTTAATCTCCATACTCTCTCATTTTTTGACCTTTTCAGGTCTCATGGATTCAATGATCTCTCTATCATGGTAACTCCTAGATCTGTATATCCAGCCTTAGCTTCTCTCTTGAGCCAATACATGCAAATCAGAACATATTATCTTTTTCCCTAAACTCACCCTTCTTCCAAATTTCCCTATATCCATTAAGAAAGTCTTCTTTGCTCAGTTTTCCAAAGTTGGTACTCCTCAATTTCACTCTACTTAACCAGTAAATTGCCAGATCTTGTTATTTCTCTGTCTATAGTATTTTCACCTGTACTTTTTTCTCAGTCACCACTATTTATTCTTCAGGTTGATTACAACTAGTCCATTTACTACTCTGTACATGAGACACTCCATGTTCTATCTCCATTTTTATATCTCCATTCCTTTGTCTCTTGTTAGGGAAATACTTCCCCTTCTCATTGCTACCTCTTATAATTCCTGGTTTTCTACAAGACTTCTACAAGGGTCACCTTCTACCACCTTTGAAGCATGCCCTAATTCTATCCATCCCCTGAACTCCCAACAATCTGAAAAAGGAACTAATAGTATCACAGTTTCTAGGCTACTCAAATTCCTTTTTATATGTTTATACACAACATAGCTTCAAGTGGATATAATTTGAAAATATGAAATACTGACTATGCAGATTATAAAAATGAATATCATTAAATCCAGAAAATAATACATTGTTTCCTTTTTTTGAATGTGTACTGACATCCTAAGAAGTCTCATGGTACGTTTATAAAATATTTACAAAACTTTGCCAAATAGTTGATAAGCAATGCTAAGCTTCTGACATGCTAAGATAGGATTCTTGAAAAATAATATTCCACATCATGGCACATACTTTAAATATCACAAAAAAGTTGAAGTATTTGAATTATGGTTTATGTAATGCACAAAAGGAGCAATGCAATAGAAAATAGAAAAAATTCCAGGTTATTCATAAACTGAATCTCTCCTGAAAATGTTTCCCCTCTCCCTTAGAAATGCTTGATACTTTTCATAACTTCATTTTAATTCCATTGGTTTTTAATTTTTCCCATAGCACCTGGTACCTCTATGATATATTTACATTCTACTTTGTATGATAGTTGTGGTTCTGTATGTCTTATCTTGTTTAATGGACTGGAAGCTCCTTGAGGTCAGGGTCTATGTCTTATTTACCTTGAGCTGGTACTCAGCACACAGACTGTAATATTTCAGTTGAGCTACGATCAGAGCAATGTGGGTGTTCCCACCATTTGTGAAAGACTTAGCTGCTCTAATCAATTCAATGATCCAAGATAAATCCAAATAACACACAATGAAAAATGCTTTCAGTATCCACTGAGACAACTGATGAACTCTGAGTGCAAATAGAAGCATACTTTTCTCACTTTATTTTTCTTGTCCCCCCCCTGCCATATGGCCAACATGGAAATATGTTTTGCATGACTTTGCCTTATAATTTGTATCATAACTTACCTTCTCAATGAATGGGAGACATGATAAAGGGAAGGAAAGAATTGGGGACTCAATTTTTTAAAAAGGGGGGCAGCTAGGTGCTGGAGTCAGGAGGACCTGAGTTCAAATTTGACCTCAGACACTTGACACACTTACTAGCTGTGTGACCTTCAGCAAGTCACTTAACCCCAATTGCCTTGCTTCCCCTATTCAAAAATCTTTTTTTAAATGAATATTAAAATAAAGTATATTTTTTAAAACCCAGTATGTGTCAGAATTCAACCACATTGTCTCTTCTTTATGATTCTTATTCGTGTCTTTCCACAAATCCTCTTAAAAGTACCTAAGATGGTAGAGATCTTCTTCTATGTCATTTAGCATCCTGTAGTTACCAATGTAGTCAGTATGCGCATTATTCCCATCTTCTGTTCCTTGCTTTCCCTATATACCTAGCCCATTTCTTTTTCTGATCATATATTTCCTGCATGATATCTTTTATGTTACTTCTTACACAAAATCATTGTTAATAATGTGCTGTGACCTACTTATGGTCACTATGCATCTCTCCTCTGCCCTTTGAATAACCTGTAATTTTATTCTTCTGAGATTGTCATGTTCCATAATTCAAAACCATATTGCATCACTGGATAGATATTGGTACTAATGGGTTTTTGTGTCAGGAAGCAACTCAGGATCATCAAAAGCACTGTGTAATTTCACAAATGCAATCCATTCCACTCTGCTCTTCAATTTTGAGTCCAACTCACTGCCCATTTCTAGTCCTTATCCAAGAAATATGTATAGAAGAACTATCCCAATGGGCTGTCCACCCAACTTCATGTTATAATCACAATAGGTACATAACAGCTACGTGATAAGCAACTGTTAAATTATAATATGTGGATACACTATCTTGCAGTGTTCTCTTTCTCCCTCTGAAGCATTTTCCTTATTTATAGGTACATGTAGATAGACTAACATGAGGCAAACACAAAAACCAACAAGTAGAGAGAGCTTACTCTATTTCTTGCTTTAAAAAGGGAGGGGTATGGTAATGCAATAATGCACAGAGAGCTATAAAAAGAAAGGTATTTTTTTAACAATAGAAGAATGGACAGTATTAGGAAGCTTTAGGGAAGAAAATGTCATACTACTGGTGCACCAACTCAAAAATAAAAGAATCTATTCTGTACCAAATAAAATTATTTAACATAAATAAACATCGAAGATGAAACCAAAAAGTAATGAGGCCAGTGTTCATAAACATCAGGTGGCAGTCAGCTACCATATGGTCTGCATTCTATACTTTATTGATGTTCGTATCATAAAATTATGTCAGGTGAACTTGCACAAGCCAAGAGAATGTATTAAAAATCTGAATCCACTTTTCCAGACTGCTGTAAGTACAGGTGCATTTTATTGCCTAAATTTGTGTGCAACTACTTGATTCCATGAAATTGGAACCTATTAAATAATCAAAGTCTCTTTATGGAGTTCAGACAAGGCAGTGTAGTCATTTATCAGACAACTTCAATATATCTCAGCTTGGATATCGCCTCCATTGATACAGATTGCAACCCATTCATGCCTGTCCATCCTGTGCAATTCTTGTGCATAGCCTTTAATGAGTTTACTACAAGGGGTCAACTCAACATGCTGAGAGTCTTCCTTGCTCTTCCTGTGCAACACTGGCAACAACACAACTTTTATCCTTTTTCCTTACCACATGATCAACCCATCTTTTTGTTCCAGTATTCATTTTCTTGATGACATCTTTTACTTTTGCTCTCTTAAATTCCTTATTAGTTCTATATATTAGCCTGATCAATGCATCTTGTGCTTCTCCATTGCCTTTTTGTTGATGTTCATTTTTAACCCAAGAAACAACACTACCAACTGGAGAGTGCCAGTATTATTACTCCCATTTTACATAGAGGTAAACTGAAGTTTTAAGCACTTAAATTACTTGACTATGATCAAAAAGTACTGAAGCATCTGAGATTTAAGCTCATGTTCCCTGACTGAGGGTCTAACACTCTGACCTCTACACCAGGTGGCCGCTCTCTAGGATTCATAGTGTTGAAAGAAGCTTTTGAAAAGGATAATCGGTTTTAATGCTTCTTTCCATCAGGAGAAAATACAACTGATATCTCTACCACTGAAGGTCAAAAATTCTATTTATTGAGGTGAGTCCATGAAAAAAGCATGGAAAGTTAGAAAGCTATCATGAGAAAATAGAAAAGTAATATTCCTCACTAACCTTGCATAAGGAAGACAGTAAGCTTTCTCCACCAGTTAATTAATGGTGAATATTAGAGCATTATGTAAATGCATCAAAAATGAGATTTAAAATTTTTCATTCCTATTTTATTCTCTGCATCTTTTTTAGCAATACAGACTATCAGGAGGTGACATTTTTTGAGGAAAGAGAGGTAGTTTCTCTTTTATCATGCAAATATTCATGTAAAATGTGAATAAAAATTAAATCATAAGTTGCAAGAACACAAAAAAGAAAACATATCAAAGTTGCTCAGAAAAACTCACCTCTCCCAGGGGGAATTAAACTTGCAAATGTATTCTCTTTTCTATTCAAAAAGAATATTTTTTTTCTTTGCAGGTGCTGGTGGGAAATCAGAAAATGCATTCAAATGGAGATTCATTTTAAAAAGATATATATATATGTATGTATGTATGTATAAAATCTTATTGGGTACCACATGTATTCTGAGCTTTTACAATAGTTCAAAAGCTCAATTAAGATTTGGGAAGAGACAAAGTGGAAGCATTCCTAATGGTAGTCTCTTCTCCAAAGGAAATGGCAGAAAGGATTTTTCATTTATTAAAAAAAAAACAAACCTTGCTTTAGTCAGTTCTACTCCATGTAATAAAGCTGCAAACCAGTTTATTTTCCACAACACTGTCCTGACTGAGGCACTCACTAACCTTAGAATTTATGTCCAAGTAGGTTTTAAGCCTTGTGTCTACTCTTCAGCGTGTTGAAAATGAAGTAGGAACATTGCAATTGATTTCTACTCATTCTAGTCCCCAGAAACAAGCCAGTAATAAGGAAAAGTAGCCCCAAGGATCTGACCATGTTCAGAATATCTGGAAAGACTTTAGAGATTATCTAGTTCAGTTCCTTGGTTTTGCAGATGAGGAAACAGGTACAGAGGAGAGGAGTAACTTGTCTAAGGTCACAAACATAGAGGTAGAACTGGAAAATAGTCCCCTGTCTTCTGGCTGGCAGGCTAGTACTCATTCCATTAATCATCATGCTTCTAGACTAGAGCCTAGGTCAGTTTTGAATGACTCTATTCTGAGCTCAACATCTTGAACTAAGTATTGGTTTTGACATGGTAAGAAGAAACATCTCAGGGGCAGCTAGGTGGTGCAGTGAATAGAGTACCTGCCCTGTAGTCAGGAGGACCTGAGTTCAAATCTGGCCTCAGATACTTGACACACTTACTAGCCATGTAACTTTGGCCAAGTCACTTAATCCCAATTGCCCTCCCCCCCCAAAAAAAAGAAGAAACATCTCTTTAATTTATTTGCTTCCCTTTCCCCATAGAAATGGGGAGACTGCCTACTCAACTAGGCAAACTGAAAAAGTACTGAGAAGAGTTCCATCATCCCAATCTAATTGCTCCAAGGCCTGCCACAGTACTCAAAATTATATAATTAAAGATTGATTCCTTTGGGTTAAACCAGGGGTGGGGAACCTGAAGCCTTGAGGCCACATGTTGCCTTCTAGGTTTTTAGGTGTGACTTTTTGACTGAGTCCAAGTTTTATAGAATAAATCATTTTATTTAGGATTTGTTCTGTGAATTTGGATTCAGTCAAAGGACCACACTTGCAGATGGAGAGGGCCACAGGTGGTCTTGAGGCTGCATGTTCCCCATTCTTGGGAACCATAGTCTTTTTAGGAATCCATGAATTTAATGTCCTGTGTTTAAAATTATTCTTTAAAGAAGGGGTTCTTAACCTGTTTGGGGGATCATAGAGTCCTTTGGCAATCTGATAAAACCTATAAAGCCCTTCAAATAATGGATTTTAATAGCTTAAAATAAATATTTTGGATTATGAAGTAAATCAAGTACATTAAAATCAGTATTAAAAATAAATTCCCAGATTCCTGTTTAAGAATCTGAGCACAACCCTAAAGATACATTGAAGGGTTTGATGTCAGTTTGACCAATTCCTGAGATACTTACATAAACAAACTATTTTTCTCTCAACAATCAAAAAAGATGGAGAATCTTGAATGGAAATGAACTCGTATCCCAACCACATGCCATAAGATACTTCACTAACCTTCCTCTTTTAATGACTAAGACTCTTGAAGAACTTTGGAAATGCCCCTCTCTAGATGACCCTAAGTTACCAGTGAGTTATTTAAATTTCATACTCAGCACTAAAAATCTGGTGAAGGCATAAATAATCATGTTGAAAAGCTGCTTTACACTACAACTTGGGGTATTTTTTTTTTTTGCGATGTTGTAAGGTTGGTTTTTTATGTTGATTCAGATCAGCAAGCATTTATTAAGCTCTTACTATGTACCAGGCACTCTGCTAAGCTCTTGGAATAATACTAAGAGAGGCAAAAGAACACCCTTGTTCTCAAGATACTCATGGTCTAAGTTGGGGACCCAACATATAAAAAAGATACATCAATGAGATGCACGGGATAAATTGGAGATGATCGATAGAGGAAAGACATTAGTTTTAGACAGAATTAGGGGAGGCTTCTTGCAGAAGATGGTATTTTAGCTAAGACCTGAAAGTTGTCAGGAAATCCATGAGATATAGATGAGGAAGGAGAGAATTCCTGGCATAAGAAACAGTCAGTGGGATGCACTGAGTGACGAATAAGGAGGCCAGTGTTCCTAGATTGCAAAGTATGTTGGGGGCAGTAATTTATGAGAAAATTGGAAAGGTAGGAGGGGACCAAGTTATGAAGAACTATAAAAGCCAAACAAAGGATTTTGCATTTGATTCTGGAGGTGAGGTAATAGGGAGCTATTATTGAATTTATTGAATGAGTGTTATATGGTCATAACCATGCTTTAGGAAGAGCACTTTGATAGCTTGAGGGGAGGACGGAGTGGAGCAGACATGTAAAGTAGGTGGCTATTGTCATAGTCTATGTGTGATATGATGGTCTGTACCAGGACACGGGCAGAATCAGAGCAGAAAAGGGAGATAAACGAGCAACGTTATAAAGGTAGAAACCACAGGATGCGGCAACTGGTCGGAAATGGGAAATAGAGTGAGGAATCAAGATGACACCTAACCTATCAGTATGGGAGACTAGGAGGATGGTGGAGCTTTTGACAGTAATAGAAAAGTTAGGAGCAGGGGAAGGTTTGGGAGAAAAGGTAAGTTACTAATAATAAAGACAATGAGTTCTGGATATGTTGGGATTAGGAATTTTTTAGGACATTCAGTTGAGATCTATCTATCTCACATTATAGAAAAGTTTTAGCATTGTTTGATGACAGATGCCTTAGTGCATAGTACTACAACATTTGGTACAATCATGAATGTGTGATTCCAAGTTGGAATCCAACTTCAATTATGGTATCTCAATATACAGGGAAAACAAAATGTGATAAAAATGTGCATAGCTATTTACCCAGATAGGCTACTCATAGGCATATATCCCAAGTAGGTCAAAGACAAACATGTCCCTCATACAACAAAATATTCATATTAGCTATTCTTAGGGTAGTAAAGCACTGGAAATAAAGTAGATGTCCATTGATAGAAGAATGGCTGAATAAATTGTGGTACACAAATGAAATGGGCTGATAATTAGTTGCTTATAACTCTGGTGTTTTTGAACCCCTTTTTTGCTCCTCTGTCAATGTAGTTTTTTCTTATTAGTTTTATAGATTTTATGTCTCTAGTATATATAAATATAATTGGAAATATATCTTTTGTAGAGTTCTCGGGATTCTCAACTTTAGGTAGTACATTTATGACAGGTCCTTAAAAAAAAAAGATGACTTTAGTGGTGTCCATCAAGAAGCTGGTAAATTGCTTTCCTAGGAATTCATTCACCAATTTGAAGAGTTAGAGTAAAAAAAAAAATACAGGGGTAGCCAGGTAGCACAGTGAGTAGGAGCACTGGCTCCAGTGTCAGGATGACCTGGGGATCGAATCCGGGCTCAGACACTTAGCACCCATCCAGAAACACCTGGCCTTGTAACCTTGAGCAATTTACTTAACCCCAATTGCTTAGGTGCAGCCAGGTGGCTCAGCAAGTAAAGAGCACCAGCTCCAGTGTCGGGAGGACCAGGGGATCAAATCCGGGCTCAGATACTTAGCACCACACCCAGAAATAAATGGCTGTGTAACCTTGAGCAAGTTACTTAACCCCGATTGCTTAAAAAAAATACAGATTTTTATCTGGATATACCATTTTTCATTGTTGCTAAGAAGTTACACTTTCAGTCTTTTTTCATGATGTAAGCATTCTGTCCTTCATTTTATTAAAGGTATTAAAGTTCGTTGTTTCATATTTGATCAAGTTTAGACTTCCTTCATCCTGTTCTTCTTTTGACTGTATAGATGACCAGAAATCTTCTATATCTTACTTCTTTGGTGATGGCTTCCCAAAATCTCTTTAAAAATTTTTTCTTTGCTTCTCAAGCTCTATAGTATAATTTTTTATTGTTGTTAACTGCTTATTGTGTCCTTTATTTTGCCAAATTTATTATCACTAAGACAGCCAAACTACAAATCTATGCTATTTATCAAATCAATTACATCAATCACCCTGGGCAGAGTGCTAACCCAATCAATGGTGTCGCTAGGGCTTGATTGATTTATATTTCAAAGTTCTATTTAGGCCTTCTCTACTAGGGTTGGAGGGTGGTTTCATGGCATCCAAAGTTCCTGATGTTAATAATCTTCTTGGCTGATGTTCTCATACTTTGTCATTACTACAACCTCATGACATGGATAAAAAATTGGTGTTAGAAATAATAATAATGACAAAAATAATAATGATGATGAACACAAAAATAAAATGATATTCAGATTGACACATACAACAGAGGAGCAACAGGACTCCTTTGTGTTCTTGTGCCATAAGAAAGCATAAGAAACTGGACCTAATCAGAAATGCTATTTCCTCACCTTCTGGAATTTATTTGCTGCATTTGGCATTGACCACTATTGCAAATAAAATGAGACATAGAACTGATTTAAGATATGAATAATTTAACAAAATTGGAAGTTTCTTACCATTTAAGTGAAGACTTCACACTGCTTTTTTGACATTTCTGTCTTCAACATTGCCAATTGATTCAGGGCAATAATAATAAATAACTTCATTTCTAAACTAAGATAGATTAATTGAATAGAAATAGAGGTATTACCTAAATCTGAAGTGAGAAAAGCTGAATAATATGAAGGTATTGAAAGCCACACTTAACCCAAAAGTATTTCCTTATAATGAACTAGATAGAAAAAATATATCAATAACTTTAATGGCTTTGATAAAGAGATGTGTTTATGTAGACTCAAAGAATGAAAGCTGTACTTATAACAAACTAATTCAGTGTCAATTAAAGAAAATACCATAAAGGAGAAGGAGGATGTGAAAAATTTCTGGTTGTTGATATGGTCAGAAGAAATTTAATAAAAAGAATGTCCAAGTTGGATCAAACACAAAACAGACACCCTATGTAACATTATGAAAAAGAATGACAGAATGGTTATATCATGGGAGATGACTTAGACTTCAGGGTCTCTGTAAAAGTAGCAGGTCTAGATCAAATACATAATTATTTCCTCAAAAAATATCACAATGGCATACAAATTATTAGTATTTAACCACCTTAATCTTTGACATAAGCTGTAATATTTTTGTTAAATATAAAAATCAATTATTTTATTCACTCATAAAATAAATCCACAATGTATCAGGTATAAGATAATAATAGCAGGTTAGCATTTTATCCAAGAATCATTTCTATCTAGACCTTATGGAAATGGACAATGATGACAACAATGATGATGATGATGATGATACGTGATGAATGAAAAGCCTGAAAGCCAGAATTTCTAGGTAATTAATTACCAATTTATTAATTAGCTTAGCAAATAATCAATAAATTGATGGGCAGCGATCTCTCTTAGTAAGCAAAGATAAAACCATGGACATGCCTGAATGGTTAAACAGCTTTTGAAAAGAAGGTACCACTGACAGGTACAAATCAACCCTGATTGGTGAATAATTAATGAGGGGGTAGGCATATTAATGAGGAGGTAGATTAAAAGTCTTCAACTCCTTCTGTTCAGAAGCAACTTGATTGTGATATTCAGCTGCCTCTAGCAATCTGGTAAAAGGGATTCATCTCTATCCAGATCACTTTGATTGCTTTTCTCTTTCATAAACTGGGTCACCCTAAATTTTAATGGAGGGTCTGGAGGGGCACAGGCTTATTCCAAAGACCTAGATTAGATTCCATTTGTAAGAATTTCTAGTTGGGTGAGGTCCTACCTAAGATCGTGAAGCATGTACCCAAAGCATATATAGGCAATCTTATCTATTAGTAATGTCGTTCACAGATTGACTGACATGCAAGTGTTGCTCCCTAAATGAGGAAATAGAAAGGAAAAAACTTCAATCCTAATTTAATAATCTGTTATCAATAGAAAAATTATCCTTTCTCTCCAATAATAATTATAATGATTTAGTGACTGGTCCTAGGACCATTTCTCATTAAACCCCATTTTAAAAGATAAGAAAGAGATGAGATATTGCTATTATAATAAAAATAATTCTAATAATAATAACACTTTTTATTTTATTACTGAAAATAATGGGAGTCCAATGAAAAATTGCTTGTCCATGCCTTCTTTCTAATATCTAACACCACATGCTGCCAAAAGCAATCATGTTTGGATGATCAAATGTATTACTAATGGCCCCTCCTGTTCAGGAATGCCAGCTTGACAGCATTGTTCAATTATTATTTTTTCAGTCACAGAAACTAATTGGAAATTCTCATAGTCATGATCACAAATTGTTCTGGTGAACATCCTTGATCAAATACTTGCCACCAGCAAATGTGACCCAAATTTGTCTGGCAAATTTCACTACAATGAAGGATGAACTGAGCGCACATCATTCTTTATATCACAGATGTTATTGTCATGTAGGATCTGAGGCTTAATTTACTCACTTGGCATAAAATTAATTGTTTAAGACCCTGAGCTTAAAGGCTTCTACTTCATGGAATGCACATATCCATATATTTAATAACACTAAATATTTACTATTTCCAAATTTGGAGAAAATAAAAGTAGAGTGTCTGAGTGAAAAAAATATTGGAAATAAAATATTCTTTTCCCTCATATTTGGTCTCTTTCAAATCCCACTGCCTAAGGTTTCATCTCTCTGAACACAAAACATCTCACATGCCATCTTCTATAAAGGACCTTTCCTGATCCCTCCAGAAATATGTCAAAGAATATGACCTCTCCCCCACAGGTGCTTTATGTTTTACTTTGGGCATCTTTTTGTGTTGACTTATATTGCCCCTTCAATTCACTAAATAGAATATAAGCTCCCTGAGAGCAAGGATTATTGCATTTCTTTCCATATTCCCTATTTCTAGCATAATAGAAGCTTAATAAATGCTTGTTGAATTGAATCGAATTAAATTGAAAACTTGTTGAGTGTAGAATTGCTTTGTCCAACTGTTTAAAAGATTTACTTAAATGACAAAATTCAATTGAATTATAATGATTTTTAAGACAGTGAGTTTTATGTAGACTATTTCATCGATTCATTGCTAAGTAATAGCATCACAGAGAAGGGAGGTAGTTATTCTTATAGATTTCATAGTTTCTTTGGTTTCTGGTTTATATGTTGAGAACCCTTAAATAATAACTTGAAGGCCTTGGGCCTTTAAAATGGATTGCAAGGCAACTGAATAAAATTAGCTCCTTGTACTACATTGTTCTCCTTAGAATGTGACTCTCTCTGGTATAAGGATGAAGGATGTACTTTTATGTGTTTATTTTGCTTTGTATTGACATTTGTTGCTTTTCACCTTTTTTTTGTGGCAGTGGATTTCTTTCAATTGTTATTTTATGACTGCATTAACCCATTGGGAGGTTTTATGGTTTTATTTTTAAATTCTGGTGTCACTGCTTCAGATAAGCTGCTTTCTGGCATTCAGTGCTACTTGGAGCAAGTGCTTCCATCTTGTTTCCCATTGTATCTGTTGCTCGTCATCTGTTGAATAGGAGTCGCTGATGGTATTTCTCAGGGTTGGAAAGTGGGGCTTATTCAGAGGGACTCAATAATGAAATGAGTATTCACATTAAAAATAGAATCTATTACCAAAGAATCAACTTTAAGGAAATTTAAATCTGCTGCAGATGGATAAAGGTGATGTGCTAATAAACATTAAAGGCTTATATATAAGCTTTGAATATGTTTTTTATAAACTGTTATGTTTAATAAGCATATGTTATGCTCAAATATACCATTTTCTATCCTACTTTTTTCTTTTCTTTTTTTTTTTAAAGCAATCGGGGTTAAGTAACTTGCTCAAGGTTACACGGCCAGTTATTTCTGGGTGTGGTGCTGAGTATCTGAGCCCGAATTTGATCCAGGTCATCCCGACACTGGAGCCGGTGCTCTTACTCGCTGAGCCACCTGGCTGCCCCTAAGCAACTGGGGTTAAGTAACTTGCTCAAGGTTACACGGCCAGGTGTTTCTGGGTGGGTGCTAAGTGTCTGAGCCCGGGATTCCGATCTCCAGGTCTTCTCAGCACTGGAGCCGGTGCTCTTACTCGCTGTGCTACCTGGCCGCCCCTGTCCTACTTTTTTCTAAGTATCCTAGGGAGCTTTTCTGGTGAATAGAAGGTAAGGAACATTCTAAACTGCATTCTGTGCTGGGTTTTATAGTTATGAATGCAAATCGATAACTTTGATCAAATAAAATGTTTGCAAAGCACTTAGCACAATGCCTGGCATGTATTAACTTGTGCTTAATAAATGGTTATTGCTTTTCTTCCTTCTCTTTGTGTATATAAAAGGGGATACTGGACTGAATATCTGGGGATAGGCTTCAAATCCTTATTTTTTCAATGTAGGAACTGAGCTTAAAGGGGGAAAGACCATAGCAATATATGCCAAGATAAGTCTTTGAACATAACCATCTTTACTTTACTCAGGTGTATGGGTACTGGGAGTACTACTGGGGCCCTGTGGGTCAGTTGTTTTCATACTAGGAAAATATACTCATCTGTAGATTAAGTCAGCTAGGAAGGAAGGAGGGTAAGAAGCAAGGAAGATAAGAAGGAAGGAAAGGAAGGAAAGGAAAGAAGGAAGGAAGAAAGGAAGGAAGGAAGGAAGGAAGGAAGGAAGGAAGGAAGGAAGGAAGGAAGGAAGGAAGGAAGGAAGGAAGGAAGG
>NW_027186304.1:72510436-72549562 GCF_028583685.1 Petaurus breviceps papuanus | reverse complement strand
AAGGAAGGAAGATAAAAAAGAAGGAAGGAAGAGAAGAAGAGGAAGGAGGAGAAGGAGGAGGGGAAGAGGGAGATGAAAGGCAAGAGGTGGGTGTATGGGAAGAAATGACAAGGAGAAAGAGGAAACAAGTCTTTTAGGATCCAAGCTGTGTTCAGAATAGTATTGCTCATTGGAATCCTATGTTTCCCTAAAGTTTCTCTCCAGGCCTCAGCTCCATCTTTTTATCTACATTGTGGTTAATTTTTATCTTTGGAAGGTATCTGGTAGATTAACTGGTTTATCCCAAAAGATCTCACTCCACTTTCCAAAGTAACAGGCCACAGGCTTAATTATAAAGTGGAAGACAGCTGAAGAAACCAGCAACTTCTTAGAGAAGTGCTTGTTAATTTCTCTCACATCTACAAATGAGTCCTCAGATTAGCTAGAATATCTGATTTAAAAAAAAATTGCTTTGGGGGCAAAGCCCTCACACCTAGAATTTGAGCTGCAGCTAAATTTGCATCACAAAATTAGATTAAATGCTTGAAAATAGAGGTTCAAAGAGGAAATCTCAGGAGCTCCTTAATTGTCCAGACCAAGGTAGGTACTGCAGGAGGGATGATCAACTTCATATGAGCCCCCTAGAATCATTAATCTGCTCTTTAAAAAATTCTTCAGCTTCATGAGATTGTAGCTCTTATATATATATACTAAATGCATACCAGAAGCTCAGTGCTTAGCAGATATTCAAAAGCATTTCTTTCTTTTTTCTTTAGTTGTAGTAAGACATTTAAAAAAAATAGGATTTACTAGTGTGTGTACTCAGGACTTCCTTCTGCTTTACAATTGTAAGCCTAATTTTCCTTTTTCACATTTAAATAAAGCATTTCTACTAAATGCAGGCCACCAGCCTTGTGTCCTTCCCATCCCTTCTACTCCCCCCACCCCCAAAAAACAATGCATTCCTTATACTTATCACAGTAGGCTAAATGATACAGGAACTTCACTGAAATAACTACCAGTTGTCTCCTTTATTAGATACACATTTTTTTTTCTGTTTCTTTAAAGACTAAAAGGTTATAAAGTAAGATGTCACTACTTTGAACTTTCTAGAGACTTGGTGGATTTGTGGTCCAAAACACTGAACGGCTAGAAGCCCTCTCTGCCCTCCCTCCCCCCCAAATCAAATTTTAAGATGATAGATTTATTTTTCAGTGGTTTGCCTTTATGGGTCTCTTGAGACTAGATTAGCTTGGTTCCAAAAATGCATTTGATTTCAATGTACAAAATTAAGGATTATAGGTTAAAAATTAGCAGAGACCTTAAAGGTCCTCTAATTCAACTCTCTCAAATTACAGATTAACAAACTAATCATAAGATCATAACTCTATAAATAAAAGGGAATTTAAAGACCTTTCAGTGCAATGGCCTCTTTTTACAGATGAGGAAGTACAGGAAGATGAGATCCTTTTTCTGTCTCACAGGGAATAACTGGCAAAGCTGGTACCTGAACTCTGGACTTTGAGATTCATAGCAAACATACTTTCTGTTGTATCACACTTCTTCATATAGTGAAGTATGAAAGATATGGAACTACAAGTTTTTAATACAAAAACACAAACACATATGGAACCCATGAATCATATGGGCTATCTGTTTTTCTATGTGGAGATTTGTACAAATGGATAAGCTCATCACAAATAAATTTAATCCAATTAAACAAATATATTATGGGCAGCTATGTGGTGTAGTGGATAGACCACTGGGCTTGGAACCAGGAAGTCTTATCTTCTCGAGTTCAAATCTGGTCTAAGACATTTAGTAGCTGTGTGACCCTGGGCAAGTCACTTAACATTGCCTCTGTTTCTCATCGGTAAAATGAGACAGAGAAGGAAATGACAAACCACTGCAGTGTCTTTGTCAAGAAAACCCCAAAATGTGGTCATAAAGAGTAGGGTATAAAAGAAAACAACTGAACAACAACAAAGAGGAAGGCATTCCAATAAAAGTAAGCTACATGAGCAAAATTACTGGATGTGAGTGCTGAGTATTATGTTTACAAAACAGTGAAAAGTCTAATTTGTTTGCTAGAAAGAGTGCCTGTAAGGGAGTAGTACAAAATAATTTTGGCAACACAGAAGTTCATATGGTAGAGAGCTTGGATATCAGCTTGAGGTATTTTTTACTTTTTCTCCCTTTAGCAATTAGGAGCCTGTGAAAGTTTTGGGGCAGGAGAAAGTGATATTTAATTAAATGTGACAAGGGGACATCCAAGTGGAAACTTGTAGCAGACTCATGGAAATATGCTGCTATACCAAATGCCAAAACTCAGGAAACAGGTTGAACCTGGAGACGCAGATCCAGGAGTCAACTGCATACAGTCCACAATTACAAACCAAGTTTAATGTGTATTTGATGTGTTTATTCAATTTCACACATGTATTTGGTAGGAGATGAGATCACTGTGTGGAAAGTATAAAGAAGAATCAAAGGCTGAGCCATGGGGAATGCCTGTATATAGGAGATGGGAGGAAAAGAACCCAAGAAGGAAAAAGAGGAGGAATGGTCCGAGGGGCAGGAGAACTATAGGTAGCACATCATTGAAGCCAGTGACATTAGGACCACAGAATCATCAGATCAGAAATCTTCAGCTGGAACAGAATACCTAGACCATCAAGTCCATCTTGCCCATTTCATAGTCACAGAGTTTGAGACTGAAGAACCTTAAGTGATTTTACCAAGGTCACATAGGTATTCAGTATCAGATTTGAACACAGTAGCTATTCTGATAAACTAAAGCCATGAGAGTTTTTGCTATTAAAAAATTATATATGGGGGCAGCCAGGTAACACAGCAAGTATGAGCACTGGCTCCAGTGTCAGGATGACCTGGGGATCGAATCCCAGGCTCAGACACTTAGCACCCACCCAGAAACACCTGGCCTTGTAACCTTGAGCAAGTTACTTAACCCCAATTGCTTTTAAAAAAATTATATATGTATGTGTGTATGTATGTGTATATACACATATATACATGCATGCACATGTGCATGTATGTTTATACATGCATGTGTATATGTCAGCAAAGTGGTGAGAAAGACTTGACTACTCTGATCAATACAATGATCCAAGATAATTTCAAAGAGCTCATGCCAAAAAATGCTATCCATCTGCAGAGGAAGAACTGGTGATCTCTGTGTGCAAATTGGAAGTATAATTTTCTCACTTCTTTTTTGCTTTTTTTTGCAATATGTCAAATGTGAATATATGTTTCACATGAATTCACATGTATGATTGAAATAATTTTGTTCCTTCCTCAGTTGATGGGGGAGGAGTGAGTGGGAAGGAGAGAATTTGGAACTCAAAATTTAAAAAAGCAAAGAACACTAAAAATAAATAAAAAATAAACTTTTTAAAGAAAAAAATAACTTAGAAGAATATTGTTTAAAACTCTGAAGTAGAAAAGACTTCTGAAGGTGGCTATTCTCATGGCTAATAATTTGGCAATGGCAGGCAAAGTCAGCAAAAGTTTGAATGCTACTTTTATCATTAGCCTAGAAAATGTATCCTTGTTTTCCATTCAACAACATACTCAGGTGTTCACAGTTGGTTTTGAGGTAAACTATGGAGAAGAATGTCACATGCCGCAGGTTGCTAAGTAGGGCGGGATATGTATACAAAAGACTCCGGACTGTCTGATTTGGTTTTAACACAGTTCACATGAAGACAAACTACCTGCTTTCTCTACATTTAGAGACTATTGTGAAAACTACAGGAGAACAAGGAATAAATACATTCTCTGAAAGACACTTTTTTTGAGGGGGGTGGGGTGGGGAACTAGATCTCTGATGTAATTATAGAAAGTTCCTGGTGAGGGGCTTGTTCCGACGGCACTCTTCAGGACCTTCTCTACAACTTATATTCCTAGAGAGTTACATAGAACATAGAAAGGTTTAGTGACCTGCTTGGGGTCACATAACCAGCATGAGGCAGAAGTAGGACTTGAATCCAGGTTTTCCTGATTCAGAGGTCAGCTCTCTAACCCCTGCCATAAGCTCTCTCTTCTTTAGAGAATGACTAATTGTAATAAAATGGAGTAAATTTTCAATCCTGGTGTTGCCAACCTCAGATGAACTGGAAGACTGGCAAACCTGCTGAGCGGAAATATCAAGGCACTGTGAGGGAGACAGAGAAGGCAGCACAAATGAAGATGGGAAAACCACAACCGCCACCGCTCCTTAGACCTCATAAGAGGAAGCGATCCAGGACATCACAATCAAGAACCTCAGACAGAGCGGTACCTCCATCCCCTGGGCCAGAGGATCTGTCTCTAGCCTGATTTCACTCACACTGCACAGTTGAGAAACCCCAGCAGAGACATCTCTCATGTGGGATATTTAACCAATGAATAATATGAAGCCATTTCTCAAGCAAGATATCATTTTTAATACAACATGTGATCTATCAATAAAGGACAGGTCAATGGCATGGTTCCATTTGAGCCAGAGACCCAGAGTGAGGGCCTACAGCAGCTTTGGACAAAGACCTAGGTGTGTCTTCTTTCTGATTGGCCTGACGATGCATCATTGGAACCTTCTTGGCAATCCCAATTTGTGACATTTTATGAGGAGGTAGGCCAAGAGTCCTCAGGTCCTCCCCATTACCTCACTGGGTACAGGAGGACTAATCCTCAGCTGGGACTCAATCTACCACTGGGGAAAATGGTTTCCTAATATGGCTGTTTAGCCCTTCTCTGGCCCTTGAGGAATGGAATGTCAACTGGTCTATGAAACCCAGTTTCCCTCTAGCAAATTTAGCTAGAAAAACATAAGCCATCTCAACCATATTTTTCTTTTTTGTTTCTTGCAATCAGAGTGAAGTGACTTGCCCAGGGTCAGACAACTAAGTGAACATCAAGTGTCTGAGATGGTATTTGAACACAGGTCCTCCTGATTCAGGGCTAGGACTCTCTCCAATCTAGTTGCCCCTTTAACTGGATTTTCACTCGCTTTCCCCCTTTTTTTAACTAGGTCACCCCAAATCTTGATGAGAGGATTGACAAGGGCCACATCCCTAGGGGAGTAATCTAGCTCTAGTCTGTTTACAAGGTAAACAAAAGTAAGGATCCTTGCCCAGTTAGGTGCATCCACAGCTGCAAATAAATTGCATTCCTCAGCAAGAATGGGAGAGGTCCCTTATAAGGTAAGAGATGGCAGTCTTATCAGAAAAGGGAATTATAGAGATGAATAATTTAATGATACAGTATTAAAATTAATTGTTCTCACATACCCCCTTCTACTTAGCAGTCACAGCTAGTAAATATTCAGAAAAATACATTTCTTACCATCAAAGTTCTTAGAACTGATGAAATGAGTCAATGTCAGAAATAAACATGGTTTTCTCAGTCAAATTGAAACTAAAAAAGATGTCTGTCAATAAACATCTATTAAGTGTCTATTATGTGCTAGATACTGTGCTAAGCACCTGAGATGCAAAAAAGGTAAAATACAGTCCCTTCCTTCAAAGAGCTCAATATAATGAAAGAGAAAACAAGCAAATAAATATAGCCAAACAAATTACAAGTATGTACAAAATCATGTACAGGAAAAATAGGAAATAATAAAAAAGTGTTGGGGAAGGCTTTTTGAAGATGAAATTTTAGTGGAAGCTTAAAGGAAGCCAGTAGGCAGATATGAGGACAGAGCTCATTCCAGGCTGGGGGAGAACCAGAGAAAACACCCAGAGCCAAGAGTGTCTTGCTCATGGAACAGCCAGGAGGCCAGTGACACTGGATCAGAGTTTGTGGTAGGGAGTAAGGTGTAAAAAGACTGGAAAGTTAGGAGAAGGCCAAGTTTTGAAAGGCTTTGAATGCCAAACAAGATTTTGTATTTGATTCTGGAGGCAATAGAAAACTACTGGAATTTATTGAGAGTGTGTGTGTGTGTGTGTGTGAGTGTGTGTGTGTGTGTGTGATATGATTGGAACTGTGCTTTAGGAAAATCACTTTGGTGGCTTAATGGATTGGAGTGGCAAAAGCATTGAAGCAGGAAGATCCACCAGCAGGTATATAACAGTTCAGGCATGAGGTAATGAGGGCCTACACCAGTGGTGGTGAGGTCAAAGGAGACAAATAAGCTTATTAGAGAAATCTGGCAAAGGTGACATTGACACACTTTGACAAATTGTATATGAGGGATGAGAGATAGTGAGGAGTCTCAGAGGATAGCACCTGCACTGCAAGTCTGAGGGTCTCTAAGAGCAAAGTGTTGCCCTCCTTGTGACAGAAAAAAAGTATGCCTAGAAAGGTAGCAGTCCTGATACTGCAAGGAAGCTCCCCCTAAAAGGAGCTTCATGAGGGCTCTACGGAGGGAAAAGTAGACTTTTAGAGTAAGGAGTAAACATTTTTAAAGCCCCTGCTATGTTCCAGATGCTACACTAAGTGATGGAGACACAAATACTAAAAAGGAAGACAGGAGGAAGACTACGAAAGGAAGCTGAAAAATTGTAGGTGGGGGTAGAAGGTAGAAAATATCCTGGTAACAGATGGAGAAAACAATGGAGTACAGCAGCCCAGGATGGGAAATGAAGAGATGGCTGCCTTGGGTACCCTCCTTAAAGGGAGATTTTACAAGTCAGTGCTCCACCCTCCAATCAGGTAATGAGGTGTGAATACTGAGGCTGATTGAATTTTGCAGGATGATAAGGTTTCCCTAGGATGAGGTTCCTGGAGGCGTAATGGCGTATGGGAGGAGTTGAGAAATACTTCTTGGTCACATGTATTCTATACGCTGTCACTCACCACCATGGGTACTTTAAGCTTGCACCCACTCTCCCCAGGAACTTTATGTATGCAAAGGGATGGAGTGCCCCTGCTTCGGGGTAATCTTTTATAACTACTATTTTCCTTACACTTTCTCAACAAGTCCCTTTTCTAAAAGCTGGTGAAGTTTAACTGATTCTGATTAATAATTTGGAGCCCACTAGACTCCCTCCATATTCTGAAAGGAGCTTGTGAGTACTAGTACTAGAAACTTCAAGGTTCCAGGGTGATCCTGATAATACCCAGAGGAGGAGGGGTTTGGCACATTGAGGAGAGTTTGAGGAGAGCCTGGGAGGCTGGAGGTTGGAATTCAGGTGCTATAAATCAGTCTTGCATCACTCCATAATGCTATAAACCACAAAAGAAAAGTACAGAGGGTTTTCATTTAGGTGAGTATTCGTTATTTAAGTCCTCTCCCTTATGAGGTTGCATGTTGTTTGATCTGGCCCTGTGAGCTTTGGTAATGTCAACTCCTGACAAAGATTGATTGTTCTGAAGCTTATCATCTTAGAAAGTTTCCTAGAGAATGGAAGGTTTTGGTGATTTGCCAGTGTGTATCAGGTGTGGAATATTAACCTAGGTCTTTCTGATTCAGAGACCTAGTTCTCTATCCACTAGTTCATATTGCCTCCCAATAAGGTTACATAAGGAAGCAAAAGTCATGAAGATATTTATTAATGAAGTGACCACTTATTAAATTACCTTCAATCAAAGATGGGCAGCTAGGTAGTACAGTAGATAAGAGTGCTGGGCCTAAAGTCAGAAGGACATAAGTTCAAATGTAACCCCAGATACTAGCTGTGTGACCCTGGGCAAGTCACTTAACCCTGTTTGCCTCTTTCTCATCTGTAAAATGACCTGAAGAAGGAAATGGCAAACCACTCCAATAATTTTGCCGTGAAAACCCCCAACGGGGTCATGAAGAGTCAGATATGACTGAAACAACTTAATGTAATACATACATATATGAAGTCAAAGATTCCCACAAATTCAATACTAATTCCTCTCTTCCAAGTCATTCTGCCTCTAATAGCAGGCTCTTCAAAGTAGAATGATTTGAGCATTGAAGGACTAAGCAAAGCCCTTGAAGAAATTGATGAAGTCCTTGAATACTGGTATAACAATAACCCTCTTTATGATCTTGCTAAAAAAGTTAAATGTGATATGAAAGAATTTTTTTTGGTGCTATCATATAATTTTATCAGAAAATTACATTTAAAAAATAAATTTAATTCATTTTTATTACAATAATTAGCATATAATTCCAAATATAACCTAAATGGTATTAAATATAAAATAAATTTATTTTCATAATCTTGTTTCATTTTGCAAGATAAAGTATAAAACTTGCCACCCCCATTACTTACTATAAAATATCAAGCCTATTTTAACTGGATTCACTTTAAGAAATCTTTTCCTTTTTATCCTCAGACAATGAGGATCTCCTATATTTGAGTGAAGGGCCTTATTTTCCTTTGAAGCATCAGTAAAATTCATAGGCATAACCTGTCGTGCCTTTATGATGAGTCTGACCATATGATGGACAGTCAGTTTTTCTAGGATGTATCAGTGGTCTTGGTTATTACTTTATTTTTCTCTTGCAACCACACAAATAAATTAAGGGTGGGACTTGTGGTTAGGAAGACAAAAATTTTAATTCAGTTAATGATTCATTTTATCACTAGTAGCCTTTCCCTCCACACCCCCCCCCCAACATGGACCTCCACAAAAATGTCATTCTTTACCAGTTCCTCAGGATGAATGTACTCTGAAATGTTCTTAAGAAAGTATACAAGGGTCCATTTTTTTTCCTTACAATTTCCATGGGCTACATAAAGAGGCCTGCTTAGGGAAAAAATATACAAGAATATTAAGACACATGATACATTATAATATTTATGGACAAATCATAGCACTGTTCTTCCCATTCCTAATGTTACTTATTCACAAGCTTTCGAGATGGAGACAAAAGCAATTCTCTTTTTGTATTTTCAAAAATGAAATTTACAACAACAAAGACTAGCATTTTAAAGATAAATCTCTGCATAGTGTCGAACTTGATAATTCGTATTCTTAGAAAACTCAAAGAAAAAAAATCTCAGGCTGAATGTTAAAGTACTCTTTGAGATTAATAGACTATATATATATATGAATGGTGCTTGCCTATGTCACAATTTCTCAGTGGATGTCCCTTAATAGCTACACTGACACTGATGGAATCTCTCATTTTAAAGTAAGCCCTTCCTCGTACCAGAAACTGCATTTGTAAAAGCAAGATTGCTAAGTGCCAGAGTACTAAATTATGTATAAAATCTTCAGCATATTGATTTCCCAAATAAAAGGAAATTATGTCATTGGTGTAAATCTGGATACAAGGAGGCTCATTAGAGAACTCAAATCACAATTAATCTTTAACTTCATATGGTATAATGATAGTAATTAGTGATGGCAAATTGATATAATTTTTGAAAAAAACACAATAGCTAGTAAATCTTCTCACTGTTTCATAATTAACCCTTGAAAACTAAAATAGCTCAACTTTATTTTACCATTTAAAAAAAAAGAAGCAGTAATTATGTTTTTGTTTCCTAGAAGTGAAATATCTTATTTTTATGCTATATAAGTCCTTGTTTTATACAATAATAGGCACCTGTCAAAGTCCCCTATTTAATCAGTCTTGATTTTATTACTGTGTTTAATTAAAAAAATATATTGCATCAAATTTGTTACCTAAGTGAAAATGTAAAAGTTAAGTGATATATATGGACAAAGAGTAGTCAAGCAGAAAACAGCCCCCCATCTTTAAATACCATCCTTAACCAATATGTATATATATATATATGTATATATATATATTTTTTTTTAAATAAATATTTGCCAATCTATCAATTAACCAATAAGCTGGTCTTAAGTACCTTTTAAAGACACTATAGAAATAGTACTCCCTGACTTTAATCTATTACCAATTCTGTATAAACCAGTTGTTACATGCATATTTCCCAGGGAAAGAAAAAGGTCATGCAAATGAACTTCCTTCTGCCTCTGAAAACCATGACTTAGGTGTTTTTTTCCCCTTTGGGGCTTATGGGAGGGTTGCCACTTGGAAAGGTATTGATAAGGTAGCCTGGGAATCTAACTCTTTAGATTGGAATCGTTACAAAATAAATAAAACACAGAGTTATTATTTTCCTTCCTTTCCTCCCTCTCTCCCCTTTCCCCAAGAAATATTCTTCATGTCCAGATTTTATCGTTATCAAAAGGAATCTTCAGCTACCTCCAAGTCTACTGGGGAAAGACCTTTGTCTAAGGTGAAGATCTTTGCCACTTTGTACACGTGTTCAAGGTGAACCTAGATGAATACCCAAAACTTCTATTTGTTTCTTGCCAGGAAGAAGAATTATAAACCTTCCTCTTTGTTATGGTTATGTTTCTGATGGTTATAATGAATAATAAAGCAGCAAATAATCAGCAGAAAACCTTCCTACAGGGACACAGGGAGAGTCATAAAGGCTACAAGGGACATAGAATTGCACAGCTAGAAGTGGTCCAACCCCTCATTTTCTAATTGAGGGAATTGACTCCTAGAGAGATGAAATAACTTTCCCAAGGTCAAAGAGTTAGTTAGTGCCCAAGGCAAGAAGATGAATTAATATAATAAGGAATAACTTTAAGGTGCCAGACTTCATTTTAAACAAACATTATAAATCTCATTCAGGAAAGTTATAGAAACTTACTTTGGGCAGTCCTTTTCCTCAGGTCCCAAAGTGAATTACCAAGTACATGGCAATCACTTTCTAGGATGGCATTATTAATATTTCAGAAGATTGAAGAACTATTTGGTTTGCTCATTAAATGTGCTGCATTATGAAAATGTGTGACATCTGAGAAATGTTTTTTTTTTTCCACATGGCAGTATAATGACAGGTCTTGTCTGCTAGCCCAAGGAACTAGTAGAATATCCACAGCTGACTGGCCCTAATGAGGTAGCTGATCTCATTAGGGAATTGCAAAAGGCCAGAGTAAGGTTTGTAACATGGTCAGAAGAACCAAACCATATATTTAAATAAAAATTTATGTGTAATTTACATATATCAGTATTATTTTTTTCTTCACAGATGCACTTTTAATTTTTGGGGGGGGGGGCTTTCAGATGGTATAGACAAGGTAGGACTTGGTTGTGGAAAGAGAATCTGCATGATGAAAGGCTTTGATGCTATGCCATTTGGAGACATATTGAGGGAACTTGGAATAGTTAGCCTAGAGAAGAGAAACATGATAACTAAATTCAAATATTTGAAGGCTCATATCCCATGAAAGATGGATTAAATTTAAAAACTCAGTCTCACAAGACAGAACTAGAAACCATGTGAGGAAATCAAAAGTAAGCAGATTTTGACTTAGTTTGTTATAATAATCATTATCTCATTCTTTTCATCTTATTAGATGGGTTTCAGCTAGAAAGAATTCGGGACAAATTATTGCCTTGTCCTTTCTTTTTTATATTTAGTGTCCTGTAGAATAATGCAGTGCCTGTGCAATGTGGTTAACATATATCACAGGAGTCTGGTACCTTACAATTATTCCACATTGTATTAATTCATCTTCCTGCCCTGGGCACTAACTTTTTTTGACGTTGGCAAATAATTTCATCTCTGTGTGTCTCAATTTCCTTAAATAGAAAATAACAGGGTTGGACCATTTCTAGTTTTAACATTACTGCTTTTATAGTTGAATTAAAGTGTTGGGATATAAACTCCTCTTCTATAGACTCAGTGAAAATATTCTTAGCAATAGCGAATAGTAGTACAATAGCCAATCTATCTATCTCACCACATGATGTTGCTATTTTTTTGTTCCAGTTTAGACATTATGAGTATTTGGGAAAGTAATACAAAATTGTTCTTAAGTTATTATGAGTCAACATTATTTCTGGATGATTAAGGACAAAACCTTGATCTGGGATAATGGTCCACCTCCACTATAGTTTATTGATTTGAGTTTTCCAGGATATTTGGATGTCTGAATGTATAGTATGTGGAAGGAATCATTAGTCCATTAAAGATATCAGGTTTCTGAGATATAATTTTAGCCACTAGGTTATTTCTCATTAGTTATTCAATAAGTGTCCAATACTGACAACTTGTAAAATTTCAAATGTTTCCTTGCATAATCTACATTGATCACTAAATTAGGGTAGTATAGACAAGGTAGAACTTGGTTGCTGAATGGTTACAGCTTGGTTGCCTTAATGGTAACTCATCTGAAACTATAATTTCTAGTGGCAATGATGTGGTCTTCCCATTTCCACAAACAAATGAGCATGAATTAACCATTTGTTTAATAATTCTTGGCCAACATGTTTTTTAATGGAATTCATATGGAAATAGTATTAGCACAAGTCACTATCTTGTTTGTTTGTTTCTTAATTGAATATCATGATTGAGATAGAAGCTCACTTGCCTTTCAAATGCCAGGGCCTGTTGATTTAACCTCTGCAATATCTCTCAAATACTCCTCCTCTCCTCTGACACTTGATGCTGCCACAACTCTGGTGCAGATCCTTATCACTTATTGTTTGGACTACTGGTGCATCTGCCTGCCTCAAGCCTCAACCTACTTTAATCTGTCCTCTATATTTTCCTAAAGTGTTGCTCCAACAATATTATTCCCCTTTTACCCCACCCCCATCCCCCAATAAACTCCAGTGTCTCCCTATTGACCCCAGGATCAAATGAAAAAACCTGTTTGGCATTTAAAGTCCTTCATAACCTAGACCTTTTCTATATTTCCAGTCTTCTTGTTCCTCAACATATAATCTTTGATCCAGTGACATTGATCTCCTTGCTGTTCCACAAACAAGACACTCTTTATCTCCTGGCTCTGGACATTTTCTCTAGCTTTCACCCATTCCTGGAATACTCTCTTTCCTCCTATCTGTCTACTGGTTTCTCTGACTTTCTTTTAAGTCCCAATCAAAATCCCACCTTCTACTGGAAGTCTTTCCCAACTCTTCTTAATTCTAGTGAGTTCCTTCTCTTCATTATTTCCTATTTATCCTGGATGTAGCTTGTTTGCATGTATTTATTTACTTCTTATCTCTCCAGTTAGATTGTGAGCTCCTTAAGGGCAGGGACTATTTTCTTGCCTTTGTATTCCCAGATATTAGAACAATGTCTGGCACAAAGTAGGTATTTAATAAATTTTATTGACATTACAAATATTTGTTGATTGACTTAGAGGTTTACTGAAATTATCTTCAAGATAATTCTAGTAGCAGACAGGAAGAGGAAGATACACATTTTAAACTTTTCTCATGTGATTTTGATTTCTTCTACTAGATTTCTACATTTTGAGAATTTTTTGTTGTTGCATACAATTTAGTGTAAATAGTATGGCACTTATAAAATATAACATTTATTCCTAATATTGTTCTTAAATTTTTATTGATGAATGTTATGTCCAGATGTTTGTGATCAAAAGTTACTGTTATTATTACTATCTCATTCTTCTCATTTAAATTCAGTGAAAATCAGATGGAAAGAGTCCATGGACACGTCACTAGCATACTTTTGTTCTTTCATGTTTGTTAACTGTGTAACACCTGGCTCTGAAAAAAAAAAAAGGACCCACAACACACTCTGAAATTTAATCTGCATCATTACCACTTTCTTAAGTTTAGGCTATCACAGAACAATAAATGAAGCCCAGATTTGTAGTGTTTGCTGAATTCCAAGGTGTCACTGAAAATTTAACAATTGACTCTATTGAGAAGTCTCTAACTCACCAGTGTAAGGCTTAAGATTTGTATTTTTCTTTTTTTTTTTTTTTTTTAAGCAATCGGGGTTAAGTAACTTGCTCAAGGTTACACGGCCAGTTATTTCTGGGTGTGGTGCTGAGTATCTGAGCCCAGATTTGATCCAGGTTATCCTGACACTGGAGCCGGTGCTCTTAACTCGCTGAGCCACCTGGCTGCCCCTAAGCAATTGGGGTTAAATAACTTGCTCAAGGTTACACAGCCAGGTGTTTCTGGGTGGGTGCTAAGTGTCTGAGCCCGGGATTTGATCTCCAGGTCTTCTCAACACTGGAGCCGGTGCTCTTACTCGCTGTGCTACCTGGCTGCCCAAGATTTGTATTTTTCTTAAAGACTCAGAGGAACTCCTAACTCTTTCTGAGAAGGGGAGTAAGTGGCATGGTTAGCCTTGCTTTAGGAATATTAATTTAACAGCCATGCAGAAGGTGGGTTAGAGAGGGGAGAGATTCAAAGCAGAAGGCCAATAAAGAGTATATAGCAATTCAACTTAGGGGTGAGGTTGAAGGAGGAATCATGGTTCTTATTTCCTGGTATAACTCCCAGTGACTAACAGGATGTCCCACACTTAGCAGGTACCCAATTAATATTTGTTGACCAAAGTTTTTGCCCAACATTTTCTGACATTTCTTGTTATAGTACTGTTGTTCAGCATCACTTCATTGTAACGCACCCTAGAGTCTGTTTTATTTATCCGATGAGCTAATGTACATAAAATGTTTTGTAAGCCATAAAGCACTACATAAATGTCAATGATTATTGCTAGTTCTCCTCCCATCCAGCTCAGAAAGTAGAGCTTTGAGGCTGGTGGATTGATTGGAGGATGTGTTCCAGTTCTCAATGGTGACCTTCTTTTGCCACTTAGGTGTGTCCCACAAATGTTCCTGAAAATACTCAGTTGACCAGATCTGACACCTGAGCCTGACTGTGATACAGGATCCTTGTAAGGATGAATTGAGATAATCTATATAAAGGACTTTGTAAACTACAAAGCACTATAGAAGAGCTAATTGTGATTGTTAAAACAGTATGGTGGGAAGAATAGGTTATGTACCCCAGGAAGTGAAGAGAAGCCTTATTTTCCATAAAATGATAAAAGGACCCATATATTTCTAACACCATGCTAAGGGAAAACTTGCTAAATAAATTAAACTATTAATGACTATTTTTTTATTGCTGATTACTGTTTATAGAGTAAAAATATGCTACATGTATGCATATACATACACACACACACAAAATTTTAGGTGGATAAATCCTGACCTGAGAGACAGAAGAGTTTTAGATAATTGGCAAGTGAACTGAAGCCCAGATGACACAGATTACTCTTATCCCTTTTAATGCATCTTTATAGCTGAGAGATTAGTGATAAAATACCTAATCACAATAAGAAAAAATGCTGTCAGCAATGATGTGATCCTTAATCCACTAACGCTTTATAGCATATTTCCTTTTTGCTAGGTTAGGGAGGGGTCATCTGCATAACGCATTTTACAATATGGAAGTCAGAGTTATCTTCAAGAAAATAATAATAATACCCTTCATAAATTATTCATTGGGCACAGGTATTTGGAAAAATCTTAATAACTTTTATTCAGTTTTGAGCTAGAAATCTCATTCATTCTATCCAAGGCCTGTCTCTGAGGTATTATTTTCCATTCAGTTCAACATTTTATTTGGGTGAAGTTGGCTTAAATTATTCTCTCCCTAAAAAGAATATCTCTTGACTTAGGAGATGTATTGCAGGTAGTGAGGCAGACCGTAGAAGTTTATGGCAGGGAGGAAGTCCAGGGGATTCCAAGAGATAAAATCATTAGTGATCTAAGGTGCTGGAATTTCTCTTGGCAGGAAAGACATGGTCTAAGAGCTAGGGTTGGAAAAATTCCATGCTGCTGTGGTTTCCTCTCTAATTTTATTCCAGAAGGGAAATGGACTTTTGTGAATCAGTTGTACATTTCCTATTCTGCCCTCCTCACTTCAAATGTGGTCAAATATATAGGAAGATGGAAATGAAGTACAAATCTCTAGAGTGAACAGGTGCATACTTACTTTTATTTGATAACAGGGCATGCTGATAGAGATGTCTTGATATGGCAAGAAATAGTTGACTGAGAGAGGAGAGGAATTATGGGTAAGGGTTATATCTCTGAGAGCTATCTCACTGAGGTGTAAGAGCATTAATTTCTAAGGAAGTCAGACATAAAGTGCCCAGGACCAAGATGTAGCAGATATTCTTGGTCACTAAAGGGAAGTGAACTAAAGGAGCAATGTGTATGCAGGAAGTATGATTATCTTTGTATTGTTTAATTTTCCAAATACTTTCATATATTTTCTTTCATCTGATTGTCATGCCAGAGCTAGCAATATCATCCCCATTTGACAGATGAGGAAACTGAGGCACAAAGAAATTAAATGACTTCTGGAAAGATGATCTTCTAACTGCTAGGCAGACCTTTTCTGGCTTTCTAGAAAAGTATGTTTCTATTAATGGTTTCATTTTTACATTTTAGGGCTCATTGGATACATTTTTCAATCTAACTTGAATTCCTATAATAGGAGGGTCCTTGGCATGGGCTTTACTGCCCTTCTTTGGATAGCAGTTGGTAGTTCTGGATTGGCTCCCTGGGCTATCTTTTTCAGAATAAGATCGAGATTGAACATTTTCCCTTAGGTTGCAAAAACCTGTCAGGGGTGTCACTTTAATTAAATTCTAGTAAGATCTCCATTGAGTATTAGCATTTCTCAATTTCAGCACAACAGGATGTGCATTTCCTTTCCTGTTCTGTGTAATACATACTTCTTCAGGGTAGCTTAAATCTAGTTCCTAATTACGGACATTTGTAAATCAAAGCTTACAAATGAGCTGAGGTTGCCCTTAAGAAACAAAAACACTTGTTTACTTTGGTCTTCTTGTTATTCAAATACTACAAACAATCATTTCAGCACTATAATAATTATTCATATTTATTCATGCTTAACAGCAAACAAGTTTTTAACTCTTGAGTTAAAGAATGATGAATCAACAAACTTTTATTATGCTCCTACTAGATCCTAGCTGCTGTAGTGGGCACTGAATCTCAGATAGATGAAATGACTTTTCCAAAGTCACACAGATAAAAATGTGTGAGAGCTGAGAGTTAAATCTTGATTCCTAACTGTAATGGGAATGCAAATTTTGAAGATCTTCCCTGCCCCCAGGCTAAAGTGCACCTGAAGCCTGGGGTGGGAGGCTTGTTTTTCAGTAGATACTTTTTGATTGGCCAGTGGGTCAATAAGGTTGTTACATTCTCTGAGCCAGGAGAAGGCTATATAAGCCCTGATGTGAGGCTTTGTTTTGGGGGCTCACTTTGAGAAGTGTTCTGTGATTTGATCTGTATTCTGGGAAGCCTTTGTCCAGGCCCCCCCCCTCCCCCGGCTTTGAAAAACCCAGATGCTGATTTGGTATGGATGTAATGGTTGGACAGTTTGGAAATCTGTCTACTTGATCTGTTTCTGTCTTGATAATTCTGCCTGTATACTTTGAAGTTCAGGGTGCTGACCTTTTTCCCCTGAACAAGGTAAACGATATATGTCTGACTGATTAAAGTAAGCTTGTTAACCCATTTTGAGTTGCTTTCCTTTAACAAAACAGATCCAAGAACCTGTGGTGGTGGCAAACCCTGAGGACGCCGGGGTGCTTGCTGCTACACTAACCCAGTGATATTCTTCTAGGTTGTGGTGCCATCTTGCCTCTTTTAACATGCGACCCTGGCTAGTTTTTCAGTTCTCTGATCCAATCGTGGAATGATAGCTTTAGACATGGAATGACACCTAGAAGTCATCTAATTCATCCTCCTCATTCTATAGATAAGGAAACAAGAGTCTCAGAGAAACAAAGTGACTGACCAGTAACAAATGTCAGTAGCCTCAATCACTATGCTACTTCTCTGAAACCCCATCAGAAGTTGTGAAAATGATTTTGATCCTATTTCCTTTCCCAATTCAAGGACAGTTGGAAATGCTGGATTTGGAATTGAGGAGATCTGAGCTCATATCCCAGCTCTGATACTTACTAGCTATGTCATACTCAGCAAGTCAAATAACTCTTTGTTCCTCAGGCAACTGCACTTCTATCAAATAGTGGAAAAATTAATGAATTGAAAAAGCCTTTATTAAATACTTACAGTGTGCCAGGCACTGTGCTAAGCACTAGGAATACAAAAAACAAACAAGCAGAATACTTCTTACCTTCAAAGAGCTTATATTCTGATGTGGGGAGACAACACACGAAAAGGAGATAGCATGTGAGGGCAGGGTTAAGATCTTTACAAGAGGATCGGGGGGAGGAGGAGTGATGAGAGAAGAATGATCTGACTGGAGGTAGTATGGTATGGGATTCGAGTTCCCACACAGGGAGCTTCTCAAGGTCACAAATATGAGTATTTCTCTCCAGGCACTGCTTCCTTTACTAGTCCTTCTGGTCAACAACCCAGATCCCAGTTCCAACATTGGCTTCCCTACATGACATCATCTATGACTTTCCTCCAAAACTGGAACTAAGAAACACCCAGCCTACACAGAGCAGAACTTGAGGGAATCAGATTAGCATAGTATTTGGAGGGATGAACGGATTGTAGAGATCAATGGTACAAAGAGAAAGTTTGCTCTTTTTCTGCTTAATAATATTTGTTAAAGTGAACTTGTAGAATTGCACATTTTTCTGCCTCCTTTCACTTTCAAGTCCTACCCTCATTTGGGATTTCATGTGTAGGACACTGTAAATGTATAAACTCTGGGGAAAAATAATTTTAAAAACCAGTCATAAAGAAAACACAAATAGATTTTCATGTTAGAAAAAATATATAGAGTGAGTATCAGGTTATAGGATGAATTTGCCTTGGAAGTTCATGATAGGGGAATAGCAAATTTTCAAGGATCATTCAGAAATTTGTATCTGCTCTTTCAGAGTGATGATTTTTATCCTTAATTATCTCACAATATTCCAGGTGATAATTCTAAAAATATGTCTACACACGGAGATAATACACTACTTAACGTCCATAAAATAAACAACACATTGTGAATCATTTGACACCCTAAGATAAAGACAATATAGATTAGTGAATGGAGTTCTGGACACATAGCCATTAATTACTTAGTTCAAATGCTGTCTGATGTTTACTAGCTTTGTGACCTTAAATGAATTGCACAAGCTCTATGTGTCTTGGCAACTCCTTATGATTTATATACTAAATTTCAATCTGTGACCTGTGTTGGTAGGGAGATGTTCAGCTTGTTGGCAAAATCAAGGAGCATTCAAGTGATCGTCTCATTTGGAGCACTCAATCAGGTTGTGTGTTTATTTTCAGGAGGGTCTACCAATAGCCATCAAGCCTACTTGAGCCTATTCAGTAACATTATGTGGAAGACAGTGGATGATCTGAGGGCTTCACTGGTCCCCTCAGGATGTTTCGAGAAAGTGAGGAAGACTCTCAAGGCATTGGGTGGACCCATCGTCCTGTTGTGGCAAAGTTATAGGAGGACACAAACGAGACTCTGATAGGAAAAGCAGGCATGGATGGGCTGTAATCTTGCCATCCTTAAAGGGAAATCCCACCTGGATCAGAGACCACAGCTTCACTGTAGTATGTGAAGATTAATTTTGAAATGTATAGGAAGACATGTTAAAAAGCAAGTTGAATAGTTTGCAGGATGGCTTTTTGTTGCCTCTCTGGTGGCACAGTAACAGACTTGTTTTATCTTCAATAAATAAAACCATTCTTGTCAGTCAGTAAACATGTGCTTAATTAAGTCCTTACTATGTGTGAGGCACTGTGCTAGTCTTTAGACTTCTATAACAACAGCAACAACAACAATCTGTTATTTTCCAACACATGAAAAAACATGGGGATTCTAATGTGCTTTTATGACCATTTTTTTACAGTGTCACCATTAAAACCTAGTTTTGTTTTCTTGCCAAAACCTAATGGAAAAGGAACAGTTCTGTGATTCTTTTTTTTAACTTTAAAATTCTTCCTAAGGTAAAATTGCCTTCAAGAAAAGATAATGAAGAGTTTAAATAGAATGAATCTTCCAGATCTGAGACCTTTTTAATATTTCTTTTTCATCTTCAACATTTTATACAGTGAGACAAAGGAAAACAAAACAAAACCAAAACCCCCTCTATCAGTCACAGGTTCCTAGAGTGGAAAGGGACTATGTGAAAAGATTTCCTTGGACACTCTCTAGCGGTGTGTGACTTGCTGAGTTAACCTCAACCTCAGTTTCCTCATCTCCAGAATGAAATGGTAGAACTTGATGGCCTTTAGGGTCACTTTCTTATCTCGAGCTTTGGTTTGATGACCCTCTGTTTTATGAGGTCTCTTCAAGCTCTAAGATTCCATGTTTCCATGATACCAAGAGATAGAAACCAATGTATCCTGGAATGGTCATATAGCCAGAGATTTAGAACCAGAGAGATTATTAGAGAGTATCTAGTCTAATGCCCCAATTTTACAGATGATGAAACACACATAGATTTGCCCAGAGTTTCAACTGCTAGTAAATGGTGAGGAAAGCATTTATGAAATGCGTGGTGTAGCAGATAGAACACTGGGCCTAGAAAAAATAGTAGTTGTTATTCAATTGTTTTCAGTTATATCCAACATTTTGTGACCCCATTTGAGGTTTTCTTGGCAAAGCTATTAGAGTGGTTTGCCATTTCCTTTTCCCGCTCATTTTACAGATGAGGAACTGAGTCAAACAAGGTTAAGTGACTTGCCCAGAGTTACACAGCAAGTAAGTGTCTGAGGCCAGATATTAACTCACAAACATATGTCTTTCTGACTCCAGGCTGGGCACTACGTAGCTGCTCATCTGCCATCATCCCACTTTAGAGCCTAACAAATCATAACATGAAAACTATGAAAAAGCATGTGCAATAAAACTAAGAAACACAAGATATAGTCATAATACTATATTTCTTTGAGAAATAAGTATTCAGTTGCCATTGCATTATGAATATTTCAGACAAACACATGGCTATAGAAGACTTTTGTAATGTATTGAATATATATGCAGAGGGTAGAATCAGTATTTTTATACAATTAGGGTCAGGTCAACCATTAGCCTTTGAGGACTAAATCTTCATTATTATATGATTATGAAGTGCTTCTTTTAATGAAAGTCACAATTCAACACTAATTAGGTTAAATCCCATTATACTTGTCTGATTTAACAATTTGCACTTCATTGTATTCACATCATTTGTTTTCACCTGTAAGAAAGTGCTCCATTCTACACATTCCCAGAGTTCATGTTTCTCTCTTCCTTGCTGGAATGCAGTTTGGAAGGAATTGCCTCAGAAATATTATTAGACATGTTAAAAAGTCCTTTATGAATTAAGCTTTTTTGGTGAGCAACTCGTATCTGAGTTTTGGAAGCTAATTTTCCTACCTACAGTGATTTAAGTGGTTCTGTATTAGTGGATACCACTCTGGCCTGGGTATTTGAAAGACCTGATTTCAAACCCCACTGCCTTGTTAGTTATGTTAATTATGTAAACGCGGACAAGTCACTAAACATCTCTTTACTCATCTATCAAATGAAAGAACTTAGATCTTTTTTTTTACTGCTAATGATGCATTTATAGTGACCCATCCCATACTATCCCATCCACTGTTTCACCTTCACCCTCACTCTTGTGATGAGAGAAGTGAATAAACATTTATTAAGTATCTAATATGTGCCATGCTCTGTGCTAATCACTTCACAGATATTCTTTCATTTGATATTCACAACAACCCTATGAGGTAGGTGCTAGTATTAATACTCATTTTACGGTTCAGGAAACTGAGGTAGACAGAATTTAAGTGACGACCAGGGTCACACAACTAGTGAATGTCTAAAGTCAAATTTGACCTATAGACCTCACATAGTACATTCATATCTCTCCTGACTCCAAGCCTGGCACTCATGGACAAGGACACAGAAATGGAGTAGGCCAATTAAAATGGTTATGGTGAATTGATATAAAGGGTTGTAAGAGGAGATAAAAACTGGTATGGTAACTTGGAGCCAGAGTATATACTCTTTTAATAGGACTGAAAGTTCACTTTGTGATAGTTGATGGAGGGATAATGACATCTTTTAATAGCAACATGACATTAAAGAATGATGCATTGGGAAGATCCAAGTCAAAAATTAAGGTAAGGATAGGTCAGTGGCCTACATGGGATGAAGGCAGGGACTGAGATTTCTTATTGAAAAAGGCAAGCAGAAAAGGCAAACGGACAAAAGAGACAAACATTTTTGGTTAAGAACCAAGATTGGATAAAAGTAAGTAAGAACAGACAGATACATTGTCAATCAGTTATATTTGAATGGGTGAAGCCAAGGCAAGAGTAATGTCAAGGTCTGAAAAGACATCTGAGATCTCTCCAAGAAGGTTCCCTGAAAGTGTTTCCTATGAATGGGTATCTCCAAGTTTCCCCTCATCTACATATGTTTTGTTTTAGAGGGACCCGGAGACCCAAAGGAGATCTGGGGTTCACTAGAAGAATATCTTTGCATTGTTCATTCTATGTATCCTGTTGTCTGGAATCAGGAGGCAGTTGGTGTAGATGGACCTCAGGCAGGTTGAGGGGAATTAGGAGAATTATGGAGCTTCACAAGAGTCAGAATGAACTTTCTTCAGTCTTGAGGACTCTCACTGACTGCTTCCTCTTGCAGGGAAAAAGTGGGTAATAAGTCATTGGTCTGAAACCCATTTGACACTATTGATATGAGCAATGGATAGTTTCTACCACTAAGAAATGAAAATTAAGTCTAGATGTAGCTAAATTATAACTTATGTTAAATCTTAAAATGTGTAAACTTTCAGGTGATTCCACTTTGGAGGTAATAAGAAATTTTTTCACATCTGGCAAAGGGAGGCCTCTGTAATCTTTCTCAATAACTCCTTCCTGAACCTTACCATGAGGTAACTTTTCTTTATGCATGACCCAAGTCCCTTATGGAATATTTTAAATTCATCTCTCTCTCTCTGATCTCTGTAGAAATAGAAAACAACTTATCTTCTTCATCTTGCTAAGAAACCAGATGAATACTGAAATTGAAGCTACTTTTGACAGAAGCCCATTTACCTATGAATACCTGTAAAAATGAGAGCATTGGTAACTTTGAAATGTCTGAGGGGAAAATGCACAACATAGATATGTATGTATGTATACACACATATGCACAAACATATATGTACATATACACATGTGTATGTATAATACACATATATATCTTATATAAACTTTGGTTTTATCTAATAATTCATTTCTAGGGCACTGTTAATGATTCTATGACCTATAGACCTCCCATAGTACATTCATATCTCTCTGAAACCTCTACCCACACATTAGATTTAATTGAAAAATGCTCAAAAATAAGCACAGAAGCTATGACCATTTAAAAACCTCCATTATCTATTCTTTTATTTCAGGATGCCATGGAGAGTCACAAATTAAATTCTAGGTTCTTTGAATTTGATATTTTATCTCCCACCCCTTGTCTTTGCATTGAATGTTCCCCATACTTAGCATACTCTCCATTCTTCCACTTCTTAGAATCCCTAGCTTTTTTTTTAATGTGCCAATGACTGCAAGATATCGTTACTAATATCTGTAATTGTCAGTGCATCTTCTCTCTTCAAATCATTCAAGTATATTTATATGTTGTATATCCCCATTAGAATATAGATTCTTTAAGTTCAATCAAGAACTTTGAAAAATTTCATTATGCATCTCCAGAGTGCAGCACAACGTCTCATGCATAGTAGGTGTTTATTAAGTGCTTCTTGCACTGGCTTGGGTTAGGATATATTTACATCTTTTAATGATGGACTAAAATTTGTCAGATGAGCTTAGTTCCTTTGATACTCATGATGGAACTAACAAATGTGAAATACCGAGTAATCAACTTGAAGTAAAAGCTTCACTTCATTTGTCTCTAAAAAGAAGGGCAAGAACAAAAAACACTTTGAAGACATAAGAAACTCCACTCCCTCCCCCCAAATCAAACAAAGACATTTTATGAAAGTTGTCTTGGTTTATTAAAGCCAGCAATAACATTACCAGAGAGATATCAAATCTAGTTAACAATACTACTTTCAGAGAAATTGACAAGATTTTTTTTTGAGATTTGAAAGGATCATTAGGTTTAACCTAAATAAAAGTGTAATTAAATTATAAATGCTCATTTTATCATATATATGAACTTAGTAAAACAAAACAAAAGCCTTAGTGGTAGTCTAAATCATGGATTTATATATGTTGTACCAGAAAGCAGAAGAAGAAAAAGAGCTTGCTGTAACCTTATAAATTAGGACACAAACTGAAGAGATAAAAGTGATCAAGGCCATGACCTTTGGGGAGAGATTAAAGAAATGTAATATGCATGAGTTAGAGAAAAATAATATTGAGAATAAGGGAGAATTGCTTATTAATATTTTAGAGGTAATAACAAAAGAAGGGTAGAAGGGTTGCTTAAGGTAATTAAGCAATGAATAAAAAAAAGCTTGAAAAAGGAATACTGAAGTTATACATGAATAGGAAATAAATCTGTAATGATCAATGGATTAAATGATGGAATGACATGCAAGGGGGGCAGATTGAACATTATTTCCACTGGAATGCTTAGCATAGCATTGAATAAATAGAGGTACTCAAAAAATCCTTGCAGAGTGATCAGTTGATTGAAATAGAGAACATCAGTAAATGCTTGTTCATGTGACTCAAGCAATAAAGATAGCACAGTACAAATGAACAACTGTATTTAACAAAATAAAGCAAGGAAGTGACTGCCTTTGGATCTTCTTTGGAGGAAGCCCCACATCTTGAGCTGGATTTTCTTAGCAGTAAGACATTCAGATTGACAAAGAAGGGCAGAGTTATGGCATGCACAGAGCAACAGAGTAAATTAATGTGATGTTTTCCAAATAGAGCCCTCCGTGGTTAGAGAAAAACATCTTTGATGGGTAGTATCTGTAGATTAGATTAGGGATGAAAGAAAGTGAGCTAAGAAATGAAATAAGGTGATCTGGGTCTTAGTCTCTGCTCTGCTCTTGATTGGCCTTTTGATCCTGGACAAACCTCTTAACTTCTCTGGGCCTCAGATCAATCATTGTTAAAACAAGGAGGTTGCACCAGATGATCTCTAAAATGTCTTCCATTTCTAGGCTAAAAAAAAATTATTACAAAGTAAAAATTTTAAAAAGCAATGCCAAATAAGCATTTTATATATCCATTAATATGTCAATGTACTCAAGTACCAAATTCATTATCAAGATTACAAAATTATAATCATAACATATGGAAGTGTGTCTTTCTGACCAAGGTTACTTTACATCAATTTTGTGTATAAAACAAACATGTACTTTTTCTTCTCCTCCCCCAATTTGAAAATTAAGCTCCTTTAGGGCAGGAACTGTTTTACTTTTATATAATTTTTTATTTCCAGCATTTAGCACAATGCCTGGTACATGTGGTGTTCTTGAGTCATTTCAGTCATATTTGACTCTTTGTGATCCCATTTGAAGTTTTCTTGGCAAAGATACTAAAGTGGTTTGCCATTTCCTTCTCCAGCTCCATTTAAAGATGAGGAAACTAAGGCAAACAGGGGTAAGTGACTTGCCCAGGGTTATACAAGTAGTAAGTATCTGAGACGAGATTTGAACTTAGGAAGAGGAGTCATCCTGTTTTTAGTTCCAACACTATATCCATTTTGCCATTTAGCTGCCCATAAGAGGCACATAGTAGGAGCTTAAAATGTTTATGGATTGGTTTATATTGGCTCTAAACTTATAAAAATGACTCTTTTCTTTGCTATACATCTATAGGTTATGGAACATATGCCAAAGGAGACATGTGAGCTGACTTTACTAGCATAAGAAAGAGGGACATTACTAGAAGTTTATAGAAATACAAAGCAAGCAAAGTATTTCTCTAGAACTCTCACACAATTCTAATTTTTCCCTTCTTTCTACTCTTAACTCTTCATCTCTTCTCCCCTCCTTCCCCCAGATGGGAACCCTGTATATTCATGCAGCTTCCTTCCCAGCCAATTCTCAGCACCACTTTCCATAAGTCTGTCATGACTTCATGTCATATCATCATACCTTTTTATCCCTAAACCCAATTTCCACTTCTTTCTAAGGGAGAATCTTAAATAAAACTTATGAAGAAAAGTAGTTTGAAGTCTCTATTCTACCATTTACTAGCTATGTGATCTCTAGTAAGTCCCTGATGCTCAATTGAAACTTGACTTATCTCTAAATATGTGTCTAAGTTACAAGAGGTTAGATCACTTCTCCTCACCATACTTCAGTGCTGTTGCTCTATGGGGAAGCACAGAGCTTCTCCAGTACTAACTGTGAGTACATAGTCTTGCTAAGGGGTATGGCCCTAGGGAAATGCTAGGGATAGGGTTGATGGCTGTCCACTATGGGCTATTTTGATGATTGTACAGCAACTGAAGTTATTCTACCTATGTGAGCAAGATCAAGAATGGTGAAAAAGGATAGCTATAAATCTAGGTTGAGAAGAGTTTGAACTAGAGGGTCAGATGAAAGATGTACAGCACTGGATTGACCAGAAATGAAGGGAAAATGGGGCTGATTTAGAGAGTAATATTTAGCTTGGGTCATCTGTTCTGAAACAGAGGGCAGCTAGCTGGCTCAGTGAATAAAGTGCTGGGCCTGAAGTCAGGAAGACTCATCTTCCTGAGGTTAAATCTGACCTCAGATGCTATCTGCAAGACCTCAGGCAAGTCACTTAACTCTGTTTACCTCAGTTTTTCATCTGTAAAAAATGAGCTGGAGAAGGAAATGGCAAACCACTTCATTATCTTTGCAAAACAAACAAAAAATAAAATAAAAGCAAACAAACAATAAAAAAACCCAAATGGGGTCACAAAGAATTGGATGCAAATGAAATGGCTGAACAATATCAATATATTCTCAAATGGCAAACCAAGGTTGGATACTGACATAGAGATTCCAGTTAATAGTGATGTTCATGTGACCATACACCCACATGAACAATTCAGGTTGTTTTATTTCAACCATTAATCTCTTTTGTTTTGTGATGAAGTATGGAATGTGGGAGGAATTATACAATTATAGAGATTAGATGGAGTCATGAACTTTGAGAAACACTAAGTCTGTGGATTAACATTTCTGTGTACTTAAACTAAGCCTGTACAGATGGGTGAATTGTGTAATTACTTTTTACAATCACCATTTGTTCAAATATTATATAATTTAGAATTTTAATATTACTGAGGAGTCTATCATTGTTCCTTTCCATAACAAGATCTTATTATTTAATCTTTTTATTGAGAAGTAGCATTATATAGTAGCAAAGGCACTCGTCTCAGTGAGAGGCCTAGGTTTGAGTCACAACTACCATATTTGTTAATTATGTAACTAGGTCCTTAGCAACTTTTATGAAGCTCAGTTTCTACTTTAACGAAAGGGACACAATAATACTCATGTTAGACTCTTCACAGGGATGCTGTGAGAAAATGCTTTATAAGTTTTAAAATGCTATGTAAATAATGATGATAACTAACATAACAAAATAATATAATTATAACAAATATTTACATAGTACTTGCTGTGTGTGAGGAACCGAGTTTAGCATTTTACAATTATTATCTCATTTGGTTCTTACAAAAATCCTATTATCTCCATTTTACAGATGAGGACACTGAGGCAAACAGAAGTTAAGTGACTTGCACAGATTATATAGCTAGTAAATGTCTGAGGCCAGATTTAAACTCAAGCCTTCCGACTCCAGGCCTGCCAGCATATTTCACTGCACCCCCTTTATTAGGGTGTAAAGGGGTTGGACCTAATCTGTAATTTCATTGGCATAGGGAAACTTTGGTAAAGTTGCTCACTCTACCAAAGCAGTTTAGTACCAACTCCACAATTTCTAGTAAGAGAGAGTTAGTTCCCTCAGAGGTTAATTGACTTGCCAAGGATCACACAGCCAGCAGCATCAGGAATAGAACTTGAATCCAGGTTTTCCTCAATCCAAGGCCAATTCTGTACCCACTACATCACACAATCTTTCCAATGTGTGCTATTATTTGATCTATTCTTATCACAGTTCCTCAGTCATGCCAATCATTTATTTTATCTTGAGAGTCCAAGAGTGAATTGAATATGTTTTTTCCGATGCCATTTTTCTCAGCTAGGGAGATAAGAATTTGGAGGAAAGAGGTAGAGCCAAGATGGTGGAGTAAAGGCAGGACTCATCTGAGCTCTCCCCCAAAACCCTCCAAATGCCTTTAAAAAAATATTCTAAACAAATTCTAGAGTAGCAGAAACCACACACACAAAAAAAAATGGAGTGAAACAAATCCCCAGCCCAAGACAACTTGGAACTTTGTCAGGAAAGGCCTATTGCACCAGGGTCAGAGAAGAACACAGTCCAGCACAGGCTGGGCCAGCGTAGACCAGGCCCCAGCAAATCTGGAGCTGGCCTCAGGGTGACTGAATCACTGGCCAGAGGCAGTTTCCAAACCTCTCAGTCCACAAATGCCAAAGACAACTTAGAACTTAGGGCTGGGGAACCTGTGGCTTCCAGGCCATAAGGCCTCTAGGTCCTTGGGTGTGGCCCTTTGACTGAATCCAAGTTTTACTGAACAAATCCTTTTATTAAGGGATGTAGGTCAGCAGGAAAGTCTAATCTGCCTAGGTTAGAGAGGAACACAATTCAATGCAGGCAGTGTCAGCACAGCCAGCCCCACCAAACCAGGAGCAGACCTTAGGAGTCACTGAATGAATAGTGTAAGCTGCAGCGGTAGCAGCAGTGGTAGCAGTTGCTTCCAGATCTCTTAGCCCACAGATGGCAAGGGGGTCCAACAACTGGTCAGAAGGAGATTACAGGGGTCTTTTTTTTTAAGCAATTGGGGTTAACTTGCTCAAGGTTACACAGCCAGGTGTTTCTGGATGGATGCTAAGTGTCTGAGCCTGGATTCGATCCCAGGTCATCCTGACACTGGGGCCAGTGCTCTTACTCCCTGTGCTACCTGGCCACCCCGAAAGGGGTCTTTTTGCTAGCACTGACTCAGGACTTTGTTGCTTTGCCCATACATATCCAGATCCTGGTCACAGTCCTGAGTGGCAGTCCCAGGGCAAGGAAGAGCATTAGCACACCAGAGCTTTCAGGCACAGTGGAAGGGGGGCCCTCCCCACAGTTCCAGGGTAGAAAAGAATGCTTGAGTCACTCACAGACCAGAGCACAGGTGAGGATAATAGTGAACACCTCTCCTTTGATCATACCACCTTGGAAGAACTGAAAACTTACAGGTGCCTAGAAGCTTCTCTGTAAACAGCTATACAAAACCCCTGAAATCTTTTGAACAGTGTGCCCTCCACTCTGGAAGCAGAGCCCTACTTTAATAAATAGTTAAAAGCAAAAATAAATAAATAAACAAATAAACAAACAAACAAACAAATAAATAAATAGATAAATAAATAAATAAATAAATAAATGAGTAAATAAATAAATAAATAAATTGAATAAATAAATGGTTAAAAGTAAACTAATACTAGGCTGGGTGGAAAAAAAAAACCAAACTCTGACTATAGATCATTACTATGGTGACAAGGAAGTTCAAATGACACACTCAGAAGCAGACAATAAAGTCAAATCTCCTATATCCAAAGCCTTCAAGAAAAATTTAAATTGGTCCCAGGCCATGGAAGAGATAAAAAAAAAAAATTGAAAATCAAGGAAGAGAGGTAGAGGAAAAATTGAGAAGGAAAATGACAGTGATGCAAGGAAATCATGCAAAATGAATCAATAGCTTGGTAAAGGAGACACAAAAAAGTACTGAAGAATATAAAACCTTAAAAAACAGATTAGGTCAAATGATAAAAGAGGTCGGAAAAGGCATGAGGAGAAGAATGCCTTAAAAAGTAGAATGTGCCAAATGGAAAAGAAAGTCCAAAAGCTCACTGAAGAAAATCATTCCTTAAAAATTAGAATGTAGAGAAAGAACTACAGAATCTGTAGATTGAAGCAAACTATTTGCTCTCTCTCATTTGTGTTTTGTTTTGTTTTATCCCTTCTTTTTCATTGTTTAGCTCTTGGTTATAATCCTTTACAATATGACTAACATCCAATGTGAAGGTATTTGTAGAACCTAAGTTTGATTACATGCCACTATGGGGGGAAGGGGAAGAAGGGAAAGGAGAGAAAATGTGAAACTTAAGAGACTGTGGAACTGAATGTTATAAACTAAAAATAAATAAAAAAGACATCAATTAAAAAAATTAAAATGGAGTATCAAGAAATCATAAAACAAAACCAAAAGAAAGAAAAATAGAAGACAATGTGAAATATCTCATTGGAAAAAAAAAACTGACCTGGAAAATAGATCCACTACCTGAAAGCCATGATTAAAAAAAGAGAAGTAAAAAAGAACATAGACATCATCTTTTAAGAAATTATCAAGGAAAACTGCCCTGATGTTCTAGAACCAGAGGTAAAATAAAAATTGAAAGAATCTACCAATCACCTCCTAAAAAAGATCCCAAAATGAAAACTCCTAGAAATATTATCTCCAAATTCCAGAGTTCTCAGATCAAGGAGAAAATATTGCAAGCGTCCAGAAAGAAACAATTCAAGTAATGTGGAGCTACAACCAGGATAAAACACAATTCAACAGCTTCTAAATTAAAGGATCAGAGGGCTTGAAATATATTCCAGAGGGAAAAGGAGCTAGGATCACAACAAAGAACCACCTACCCAGGAAAACTGAATATTATCCATGAGGGGAAAATAATATGTTCAATGAGATAGATGAATTTCAAGCATTCTTGAGAAAAGACCAGAGCTAAAGAGAAAATTTAACATTCAAATATAAAACTCAAGAGAAGCATGAAAAGTCAAACAGGAAAAAGAAATCATAAGGAACTTATCAAAGTTAAACTCTTTCCATTTCTACATGGGAAGATGATATCCGTAACTCATAAGATCTTTCTCATTGTTAGGGTAGTTGGAGTATATACAGACAAAAGGTACAGGTGTCAATTGAACATGAAGGGATGATATCTTAAAAAATAAAATTCAGGGGTGAGAAAGGAATGTACTGGGAGAAAGAGAAAGGGAGAGGTAAAATGGGGTAAATTGTCTCACATAAAAGAGGGAAGTAAAAGCTTTTACAGTGAAGGGGAAATGAGGGAGATAAGGAGGAGTGAGTGAATCTTACTTTCATCAAAATTGATTTAAAGAGAGGGAATAGAATACACACTTAATTGGGAAATTGATAGAGATCTATCTTGCCCTACAAGAAAGTGGGAAGGAAAGGTGATGGGAGAAATGTTGTGTGTGATGGAAGGGAGGGTAGATTGAGGAAGGGGGTAGTCATAAGCAAAACACTTCTGAGGAGGGATGGGATAAAAGGAGAGAGAGAATAAAATAAATGGGGTAGGTTGGGGAGGGGAAAGGGTGGAGGGAAATACAGTTAGCAATAGTAACTGTAAAAAAAAACAACATTTGAAGCAAGTTTCTCTGAAAAGTGCCTCATTTCTCAAACATGGAGAGAAATGAGTCGAATTTATAAAGAGTCATTCCCCAATTGATATATAATCAAAAGTTATAATCAATTTTCAGATGAATTAATTAAAGCTCTCTCTAGACATATGAAAAAATACTCTAACTCTCTATTGATTAGAGAAATACAAATTAAAACAATTCTGAGGTACTACCTCATACCCATTAGACTGGCTAATAGGACAGAAAAAGTACATGAAAAATGTTGGAGTGAATATGGGGAAAATGAGATGTTAATACACTGTCGGTGGAGTTGTGAACTGATTCAACCATTATGTAGAGCACTTTAGAACTGATGGAATCCTAATAAAACTGCCCTCAGGCCCAATATTCTAATTTCATTATAGGCCCCATTTTACCTACCTAGTCCCCCCACCAATGTCCCAACTTCTTCATATATGCCTCACTGCTCACTGGAACAATAGGTGTGTCCCTGAACTCTTAGTTCCCACAGAAACAGCAGGTGCATCCATGTGATGGGAACCCAGCTACTACCTCTACCTAGTCACTGATCCCAGACGCATTCCCACAAAAACAGATATGTTCTTGTATTTAATCACAATCACATCATCCATCTAGCCCAAGGCAGGAGCACAATACCTATCTATCTCGACCAGACAGGACCATAATAGCTAGCCAATTGGTGGCACGACCATGTTTAACCCCAACAATACATAGATAGAACCCCTCCTCCATTACCTAATCTCTTAGCGAATTCCTCTTACCTTTTTAACATTAATCATATTTCCATATTTTATGTAAATTTTGATTTTGCATTTGCATCTTTACCCTATAAAAATCCATCTTGCTTTCTCTGAAGTAGTTGGTTCCTCTTGGAACTTATCTTCATGAGAAGCATCATATTCAATTAATGCCTATCCTTGAGTTAGAGGTGGTCTGACTGTGAATTCTTTGAGACGGTCCCGTCACTACACATCATGAAACCACAACAGTTTTGGGGTGGGTAGAGCCCTCACCACAACAGAACTATGTTCAAGGGACTATAAAGTCATGCATGACATTTGACTTAGCAATACTACTGTTGGGTCTGTATCCCAAAAGAGATTTTAAAAAAGGAAAAGGACCTATATGTACAAAAATATTTATAGCAGCTCATTTCAGGTGGTAAAGAATTAGAAATTGAAGGAATGCCCATCAATTGGGGAATGGCTGAACAAGTTAAGGCATGTGATGATGATAAGCAGGATGCTCCCAGAAAAACATGGAAAGACTAGCATGAGTTGATGCAAAGTGAAATGCACTGTGTACAAAGTAACAGCAATATTGTAAGATGATCAATTGTGAAGGACTTAGCTGTTTTCATCAATACAACAATCCAAGACAATTCTGAAGGACTTATGATAAAAAATGATATCCATCCCTAGAGAAAGAACTGATGGTGTCTGAATTCAGATTGAAGCATACTTTTAAAAAATTTTATTCTTCTTCAGTTTTTTATCTATGTTTTCTTTCATAACATGATAATTATGGATATATTTTACATGACTGTACATTTATAACCTATATCAAACTGCTTGCCTTCTCCATGGGGAGAGGTGATGGGGAGGGAGGAAGGGAAAGAATTTGGAACTCAAAGTTTTAAAAGTGAAATGTTAAAAATTTATTTTTACATGTATCTGGGAAAACTTTTTATAAAAAATACACAAATGAGTATTAAAAAGAAAAATAAAAACTGATCATACAGGCAAAAAAAACAAAAAAAATAATTTGAAGGAAAGAGACAGAAAAACAAACAAAAACTCTGACAGTCATTATGATTTCCTAAATGGGATATCCTCATCCCATGGGTATAATAATCTCATATGAAAGTTTCTTCCCTATCCTCCTCAATGCTGTCTGTTAACACCTGAAAGAGAATGGGCAGGCACATCTCCACTAAAGACTATGGTTCTAGGTTTATAGTTTTTTCCCATTTTGTCTTTTCAGATTCTAAGTACATAGTCACCAGACCCTCTCCTTCAGGTTTCTATTTCCTGGTTCGCTGATCACTTCTGGCTCCAGGCTCTTTTACAATTTCATCCCCAGCCAGCATTTCTAGTTCTTCTGAATGGCCCAGACTTTCCCCATTAGATTGCTATATCCCTTCCAGTGGGAGACGAGTCATATCAAACTCTAAAAGTTAAAAAAATATATACATTATCATGATGATACAAAACAAAACACCTTGCCCCAGGAAGTCTGAGAATTGTTTTCTTTTAATACTTAAATACTCCAGGGACCCAACATTTCATTGTCGTGGGTACTTTCTCCTCTAGCACACATCAACCCTATCATGCCTTAGGTGGCAGTCTTTTGTGAAATGCAATAACATAGCAATTCATCACCTTGAGGCCAGCCTGGTGATGGGCCTCTCTGAATTTAGCTAGGTTGGTCTTGCAACAAAAATGGAATTTAAAATCCCATTGCCCCTCATTTCTAATCTATTATGACTGCTCACCTAATCCACAATCACATTTTGGTGTAGGGATATTTTTGATGTAATGTAAGTCCATCCAAATCATCTCAACTGACAGCGTTACATTATCTTGAATGCTGTGACCTAACTACTCACTTCCTGCATTCTTGCCCTTTTTTATTTTGGTATCATTTTATTTCCAGCTAGAATTCAACAACACTATTGGATGTAGGCCTGTAGTCAATAAACCACATCTCCTGTATTTTATATATGTTATTCTATATGGCCTGTTTTATGGCTATTGATTCTGCAACCTTCAAATGTAACTTCCCTGTCCTTTGGTCACTATGACATCCAAATAACCTATGAGAAGTTGGAAAGAAAGATTCTAAATCACTGGTAATAATTTTCTGACCCCCTAATCTGGCCATCTGATTTAGGACTGGCTGGATTATGTATATTGTTAAAAGTATTGAGTTTCAATGAAGTATATTTTCTCATTCCTTAGTAGAAGGATCATACTGAGAATAAGTATGATTTCCAATCCTGGACAAGTTTTAACTTTTCTTATTTTCTGTTGTTTTATACTGTTGCCAATAAATTGCACTAAATTGACATCTCTCACAATAACTCATATCTACACAAGGCTTTAATGTTTGCAAATTGTTTTCCTTACAATAGCCATTGAGGTTACGTATTACAAGTATTATTTTCTCCATTTAACAGATGAAGGAAAAGACTATATGTGGCTAAATGAATTTCCTAAGAACATACTATTAAGGCAGTATTTAAACTGAGCCCTCAAATGACACCAAGTTCATTATTCTTCCCACTCTATTACAATCTCTTTATAGACATAGACAGACATAAAAATAGGGTGATGTCATTGGTCTTCTTCAAGAATGAAGGATAACAACAACCCAGTTAAAGAAATAAATGGCCAGGTGAAAGGGAAGAAGGGAAACACCTATGGGTATTTGTTCAAATACATTTCTATTACAGGGAAGAGAATAGGTTGTGTGTGCGTATGTGTGTGTGTGTGTGTGTGTGTGTGTGTGTGTGTGTGTGTGTTGGGGGACAGGGGAGGGTGGAGGGTGAGAGAATTTTCATCCTTTAAGATTAGGATAGGGGCAGCTAGGTAGCTCAGTGAATAGAGCACTGGAATCAGGAGGATCTGAGTTAAAATCTAGCCTCAGACATTGAACACTTACCAGCCATGCAACCTTGGGCAAGTCACTTAACCCCAATTACCCTGCTTTCCCCCCTCCAAAAAAACAAAACATTAAGCCAGAACCATATAGATTTCCATTAGTGGAATTTTGGATTGTTGAGGTTTAGGGGAGCTGGGACCCCGAAATAGTGACATGTGGATCCTGCCCAAATAAATTAGACCCAACCTTCTTTTAGCCAAAGGAAAACAAGGTTTATTAAAACACTGTCCAAGGTGGGTGTGATTCTAAAAATCCACTCTATTGGCCAGACTTTTAAGGAATCTCAGAATTTGTATTGCTGATGCAAGTGGGCCAGATTGAATCTGAGCCCCTTAATGGAAGCAAGATGAATCTTATATACGGAAAGACTGTGGGAGGGATCTAGGAGTGGCAACGTAGTCTGGGGTGACTGGAGGAGGGGTCTAGGAAGGATCTTGATGGAAGTGGTCAGTAGGCTGAGGTGACTGGAGGCTGAACACCTGGACCAAGAAAATGTGGTCCAGATAGGATCAAGGGTGGGAAGTAGCCATGCAATCCAGAGGTAACAGACAATGAAAGAGAATTGGGAGACTGGGCATGGACAATGAAAGGCCAGTCGAGAGTATCATAGCCTCAGATGAATGCCAGAGACTTGTTCAAGTAGGAAAATTCAAGGAGAGTTCAAGGGGGTTCCAGAGTCTGTACCCAGTCAGTAAGAATGGTGTTGTCATTTCCCTACAATTAAAAAACTCACTTTCTAGAGTCAATTGCCCTTATTTCATCTGGAATTTCTTGGTTTGTCTGTGGCAAAAAGAATTTTTTCCCCCTAAATTAAGGTCACAATAATTCCTACCTAAGGATAAAAATGAAAATCAAGTCTTAAATCACCAATTGAACTCAGCCTTCACAATTACAGGACCTTAGGCAAGAGGCACTAGGGGTATCGCCTTACAACATTGCCTCTCCACTCCCCCTCCAATCTATAATTAAATAAATAATTCTTTCCTCTTCTCCTGATAACTTGTATAATTAATGGGTCAATTTAATGGCAAGTCTTCAAGTCAGTAATATTAATTAAGAAGAGGGGAATGTAAATGGCCTTCTAAAAAGGACTTATCTGCCTTTGTGACCACAAATGAGCACTTGTATTACTTCTTAATCAATACCAGGAAGCTGACTGGAATTAATGCCAATTCTTCTAGTTTTAACCACTTTTGAGAGCACTCAGGAGCACAGCACTCAGTCTACCCAAGGGTGACCTTATATTTTCCTTTAATTTACCTGACCTTTCAGGCAGTGATTGCATTCAATGCTTTTATGGGCTTGGTCTTCCTAACCAGCACCTTTCATTGCTTTAATTATTGACCAGAAAACTTGGAAATGTCAGACTTTCCAAGGCTATTGTTTGATACATCAACAAGATCATTAATACTCCCTATTATTGAAAAATGACTGTGATACACAAAGTAGGCAAAAATGCCTAAAGCTTTATTAATTAAGAATTACTCCTGTATATATGAAGGAAATTGAAATTCTTTCCCCTGTCTTCATCTCTTAGAAGCAACATGACTAGTGACCAATAATGATTGTTCATAAGTTTTGGATGGATAAAGCACAGTTTATATTACAATATCACCTTCCATGAAATCCCCTTTGAATCTTGGAGGTAAAAAGTAGAAAATAGAAATAGCTATATCTACCTTTATAAAAATCTTTAAAAATAAAACAAACAAACTCTACTTATATTAAATTTCTGGTTGACAGACTTTTGATCAATTTCTCCTGTATCTATGATGTCAGAGAACATATTTCATGACAATGACTATTAGGCTCCTACAGAAATGCAGAAGTGCTGATCACCATAGTTTCAATTTATATAAAAACAACATGATTTGTCTTAGCAATAACTGGAGATCTAGGTAGGAATCAGGAAAGTTTAGTAGCAAGTAGTAGGGAACCAAACCTATATAGCAATGAAGTTCAATCTCAGGACTCAAGGAAAGATTGATGAAAGCAAAGTCCAGCCCAGAAGAATGAGGATACCAGACTTGGTGCCAAGAAAAGGGTTCAGGAAAAAGAGAGAAACAAAGGACCCAGTTACTGGAATTGGGATCCAAGGTAAAGGCTTAACCATAGGTAACAGTACAGCAGGTTGTGGATTTCTGAGGGGCTCCCAAAGGGGTGACTTACTGTAACAACTCACTCTGGGTTCTAGAACTCTTTTTTGGGGGGAGGGCATACAGCTCTAATATGGTATGTTGTAGCTCCAGAGCCCCCACCAGTGTGCCTTCCATTTAGCCAGCTGAACCCCATGAATTCTTAATCAGAAACATTCACTAAAGAAAAGCAAAACAACAACAATAATAACATTCTACCCATAAATCAAGGGCATATTATCCCACCAACAAATATAGTATCTGTTGGGAAACAGTAGGCACGTATTTATAGAGCTAAAGAAGGACAGTACATATAAAAAGAACACATGTACCTGAGGCACACACAATTTAGGATTATGACTGTTATGACCTTTGCCTTCCTCATTGTCTATAAAGGAATTCAATAGTCTGTAAAGTAATTCAGTGATAGGCAGGACTGTTTCTCTGTTGACTAATCCGATTGAAACACTGCTTTTCTGGGCTTAAGTAGTCTATTGCTGAGCGGAGTTGCCAAGGAAGTGATACTTTCTTTTAGCAAAAGAATAAATGTTAATCCTGAGATTCATAGAATTTTTCCAGTTCCGATACCTTGGCCAGGAAATCAGATAATACTATGGTCTTTCAGCAAAAGCAGAAAACCATGTGCCTAGGATGCATAGAGCTTCTCTGGGTCTGCTTTCCTGTCTAGATTCTCATATAGTAGGTGACAGTACAGGGAAAAGCAAAAGCAAAGCTTGTCTTCTAGTTCACCCTTCTAAGTAGCAAGATGAAAATTGGAACTCTGAAGTCTCTTTTCAGACCTAATGAGACATGTCTCTTGAGATTGGCTCTTAGTTTTATGCTCTTCTATGAACCCTTAACTCAGCTCAGCTCAATTCTATCCTACTAATCCAAAGCATTGGTTTCTTCAAGAAAACAGCTTGATTCATCATGTTTATCTCTACTATAACTAATCACTGTACATTGATCCCATAGACAATAACCATTTCTAAGAATCAGAATTTGCCAATTATCTTTAAAATCCTTATGTCAGTGATAGACAAAAATAATGCTAACAAGACATTTCAGTCATCTTTACTGAAAATGGCTTTCCCGGAGAGGCAGCTTTTCTCATTCTTTTTCTCACAACTGTCCTTGACTCTGCTGCTTTCCAATAGCACAGCTATTCATATCTGAAAGGACCCCCTCTTTACACTATGATCTTATGAGAACAGAAGTGACATAAGGACACTTTCAAGGTCTCTCTTAAGAAGTTGGAAATTGATTGCATGACATGGGAGACACTGGCACACCCAGCATGGTATGCCTTCATCAGAGAAGGTGCTGTGCTCTATGAGCAAAGCAGAATTGAAGTGGCTCAAAAGAAACGTGAGATGCACAGATTCAGAGAATCCACCCCAAATGTTTGTGTGGACAATATGTGCCCAAGCCGATGTAAAATCTTCTGAGTTCATATTGGTCTCATTGGCCAGTCAGATACACTGTAACTTGACTCTAACATAGTGATGTCATTTTGTTCCTCTTCAAGAATGAAATATGACAACCAACTAACCATGAGAACAGAGATAGAATAAGTTAGTCGAGAGCTGGGATGAGAAGGCATATGTGAGAAAAGAGAAAAGAGGGGGGAAAGGAAATCAAAATGGGAAAAATGGAGGAGTAATGATTTAACACTTAATGATAGGAAAAAAATAAGGCATGTGTGAAAGATGCAGAACTGTTTTAAGATGATCATTGAGATAAAAAATTTAAAAGCGCATTTTCTGGTAATTATTATATTTATGTATTTATAACAGCATTGCTTAACATCTCATCTTATAACAGAGTTGCAGTGATTACTGAGACATTTTGCTAAGCTTCTATAGCTCTTGGAAAGAAAAAGTGCCATAGAACTGCAGGTTAGCAATAAATCATTACTGTTTGTTGTGCATAAAATATAACAAAGTATCAAAGTTGTTGATAACTCAATGAAAGATAAAGTCATCAGTTCCTCTTTCAAGTCCAACTGACCATATTTGATACATACTAAATTTTCAGGAAGTCATTTATCCATTCATTCAACAAATAATTTGTGCAGTTCCCACTAAATTGGACTCTTTATTAATCCTGGTAGTAGTAGTAGTAGTAGTAGTAGTAGTAGTAGTAGTAGTAGTAGTAGTAGTAG
>NW_027186304.1:72463873-72510426 GCF_028583685.1 Petaurus breviceps papuanus | reverse complement strand
AGTAGTAGTAGTAGTAGTAGTAGTAGTAGTAGTAGTAGTAGTAGTAGCAGTAGTAGTACCAGTGTTAACAATAAGAACAACTACAGCTAACATTAATTTATACTTTAATATTCATTAAATGGTTTTCACACATTATCTTGTTTGATCCTCATAACAATCCTAAAAGGTAAAGGCTACAACTGTTATTATTCTATTTCCTCCAGGAGTAAATACGAAATGCTCTGCTTGGCGTGCAAAGCCTTTCATAACGTAAGCCCCTCCTTCCTATCCAATCCTCTTATACCTCAGTCCCCAACGCATGCTCTTTAATCTAGCGACTTTGGCTGTCCCAGGAATAAGACTCTGCATCTCTTGACTCTGGGCATTTCCTCTTGCTGTTCCCCATTCCTGGAACACTCTCCTTCCTTTGCTGCAACGATTTCTCCCCCTGGCTCCAAGTCCCCGAAAAAATTCCACTTTCCATAGAGTCTTCTCCAACCCCTTTTCATCCCAAGGCCTTCCCTCTATTAACTATTTCCTATTTATCTTGTTTACAGCATGTTTGTATATATTTGTTTGCATGTTGTCTTCCCCACTAGATTTTAAGCTCCTTGAAGCAGAGATAGTTTTTTTTACCTCTGTACGTCCAGTACTTAGCACAGTGTCTGGCACAAAGAAGGCATTCAATAAATGCTTGCATATTGTTTGATTAATCCCATTTTTATGGATGAGAAAAGCAAGACTGCGTGAGCTTCGATTTCAGAGAAAGAAGTAACACATAGTTATTCTTGATTCCAGTCTTAATACTAGATCCAATCCATGCTTTCCAACCTCTGCCCCTTTGGTCATACAGTTCTCAAATGTCCGGAATGTTGCTATGTTTGGGATGCCCAAGTTTGAAAGATTAATTTAACTACCTTCTCCTTATTCCCCAAAGTTAGTAATGTCCTTTCTAACCAATGATTTCATGTAACTAATCACTTCACATGTTACACTTCTTGTATATTTTTGCATAATTTTATGTTAAAATTATTTGTGTTTCAAGAAGCTATCTTGATTGGTCAGAGTGTACAGACTCTACTAATCTACTATATCAACTCAGCCCCAGACTACTAGATAAGACTATGCATCTTACACCATGTAGCCACCATTGTCTTCACCCTTCTCTCTGCCCCTGAGTATGTTTCCCCTCCCACGCAATAAATTTGGCAGGATTTATACTTGTTTTCAGCTTGCTAATCAAATCTTATCATTATTTCTATAAAGGACAGATAGATTGATTGACTTATGGACTAATTCACCATCATTATGACTACCAAGACAATATCTCCATGATCACCACTCCCATCTATGCGTCTGCCTACATTCTATCTCAATTTTGCATTTGCTGTTTATATTTGTATATATTATATATGTGTATGCTATTTGTAAATGTATATAGCAATTATAATATTGGCTGGGATATAGTGTGTAATAAATACTTTTTTCATTTATTCATTCTCTGAAGAACTGAAGTTAAGGATCATCCAAAGGACAAATAGAGAAGTCTAAGTTGGGTCTGACCAGGCTGAAGAACATTACAAATTGACCATGACACATTGAAATCATGTAAAGGAAGTCAACACGAAAACATGTGAATAGAAAAATGGGCCCGTCACAAAAGAAAAGCGAAGGATAGCCAAACGGATAGCTCATATACATTGCAGGTATCCATGCAATATTAAAAAATTAGAAGAAAGCACTCAGAATGCTGGGTGGGCCCCCTGTGAAGAACCAATGAAAAAGCATAGACTAAAATTCCATAGGTGGGCACGCATAAATAGGCTACAGTCTTTTGTTGTTATTTAGGTTTTTGTTTTGTTGTTTAGGTTGGTTGGTCATTTCAGTCATGTCTGACCCTTTGTGATCCCATTTGGTGATTTCATGACAAAGATATTAGAATGATTTACCATTTCCTTCTGCAGCTTATTTTACAGATGAGGAAACTAAAACAAAGAGGGTTAAATGACTTGCTCAGGGTCACACAGTTAGAAAGTGTCCATGGCCAGATTTGAATTCATGAAGATGAATCTTCCTGATTCCAAACCAGCACTCTATACATTGTGCCATCTACCTGCCCAGTCTGTTTCATTTAATTCAGTTCAATAAGCATTAATCTATTGCTTGCTACATACCAAGCATTGTACTAAGTGCCTAAGATAAAAGATAAAAAGACAAATAATTCTTTTCACTAAGGAGCTTTCCACGACATTGAAAAGAAGACAGATTCACTGCAGTATGGAAGTTATTTGTATATGGACTTGTTCAGCTCCAAGAAAGTTAAAATTATGTTTTATACAAACTCTGTATGGTCTCAGGTGCCTAGGACCATGCTTTACATATAGTAGGTATTAATATTTGTTGAGCTATATGGATTTGAATTGACAAGTCACTGAAGTCACCATCGTTAAAACAGAATCCTACCTTCAGCAAAATCTGGTGACTCTGATTTCATTCTTTACAATAGGATTCATCCATAAAAAAGTCAAAATTTATCCCACTTACAACTATTTTGTTCCCTTTCACATAGTAATTCAATTGTGCCATTTTTCTTATATGTCTCTACATTCATGTCTTTACTGAGGACAATGTTTATTTCTTGAAATTACACCTTTCCTGACTGAGATTGACATCTGAGCATGTGAAATGAATTCATTATTTGCTAAGTATTTAATAAAATTGGTGACATGTTGAAATGTTTATTGATTAATGGTGGCTACTATGCATGCTTAAGAAGGGAATTAAATATCAATTAATTTATCAATCCACATGATTTAAAGAAATTAATCTCAAAATCAAATCTATTTGTATTTTTACGAGAAGCTATTTCTAGTTATATTCTGGAACTATTTTATGCATTGCCTTGATGATAACCACAAGATAGATTAAGAGAATTTAAATTCACATTTGGATGACCTTTAAAGTAGTTAATAATTATTCAATTGAAATTAGTCCGCAAAAACTAATTAAATTTTCTTCCATGCTCCTAAAATCAACTTGTGTGACTAGGAGAGAGCCCTGGACTCAGGTTCAAGAATGGTGAATTCTGGTCCTAGCTCTGCAGTCAAATCATTACATTTCTTTGGACTTAATTTCCCTCATCTGTAAAATAGGGAATTTGGATTAAATGATTCCCTGATTATATAATAACAAAATTATGTCAATAAAATATAACCTGATAATTTCCACACCAGTATATTTTCATGGAAATTATTAGATTTGTTCATCCAATTTGATATTACTTAAAAAAATATTGACAGCAGGCCAAGATTATCCCAATTTATTTATGTACAATTTGTAGGTTACTAATCTTATATCTTAGGTAATGCTACAATAATGGACTCATATTAATCTTTGCCCACCCAACACTTTACTTTCTGTTGTTTATAATCAAGGTCCAGTATCTCTCACTTTGCACTTGAAAGTTGAGGTGAAAGATAAAAAGACAATTTATTAAACAATCATCATCCTGATCTCTTTTGAGAGAAAACTGAAGGAAAAAGGAAGTATTAAAACAAGTTGCCAAATCCTGAACCTAAGACTTATCTGAATACTCAGATTGTATGTACACATCAGTAATGGGGAGGCAACATAGAAAACTGCTTTGGAGTTTCCTCTGACTTATGTCACCACTAAACCACAGTGACCCTTTCCCATACACATAGGGATTATGGTCCTGTGTGGTTTCACATAAAGAATCTATAATTCAAATTTGTATATAGAATTGTGATTATAGGTATGAATTATCTGAGCAAGGAGGATAATTAAAACACTGGCTTACTGAACCTTGACTTGTTAAGAGGCTTTCAAGATGGTTATAGAGGAATGTATTGATTGTTGCCATGTTTTTGACACCTTGATAGATCTAATAGTTCATCAGTGGGAGTTCTTCATCTTCCATGAAGAATATTATTTCATGAACTACAATTATCTTCATGGTGGTCAGTCTATTTATGCTCATAATAAGTACTGCAACGTGAGATGGCTCAATGTCCCATGAAATGATGATTCTTATTGCCTTTGGTTACCCAGTGAAACCAATTGCAGCAATTGTTTTATTTATATCCCCCCAAGTGGTACCTTTGACACATCCTTCCATTTATCTCCTACTTTCTAATATGGCTTCAAAACAACAACAAAAAAATATACCTGTGATTTCATCAGCATAGGGAGCTCCTGTAGAGATGCTTTCTCTACTAATGTAGATTTGAACCTTGTTTGCAACTTATTAGAGAATTTCCTGAGGTGCAGGGGGTTTAAGTGACTTTTTCAAGGTCTTATTGCCAGTATGTGTTAGAGATAGGACTTGAGCCCAAATCTTCCAGATTCCCAGGCCAACTATTGATCCTGTATATTCTATGCCATGTTGCCTTATGTTATATTTATGGCATCACATATAGTTAGAATGCCATATTTGACCTTCTAAGTCCTCAGATGCAGCCTTTTGACTGAGTCCAAGTTTTTCAGAACAAATCCTTTCCTTAAGGGAATTTGTTCTGTGAAATTTGGATTCAGTTAAAGGGCTGCATTTGAGGACCTAGAAGGCCACATGTGGCCTCAAAGCTACAGGATCCCCACCCCTGCCTGAGGCAAAGTTTCCTTCTCTATAAAGTGAAAGAATTAGACTAGATGAATTTTGAGCTTTCCAGCCCTACATCTATGATCTTTACCTTTATTTTTCTAAGGATGTCTTAGAGAAGATGAAGACAGTAACTCTTAGTCAATCAGCCAGTATTTTACTTCTGTGCTAGAATCTGTGTTAAGAGATGGAGGTACCAGGGGAATCAAGATGGCAGAGTAAAAGCAGGAACTTGCTTGAGCTCCTGTTCCAACCACCTCCAACCAAGAAGGATTTTGAAAATCAGGTAAGAGAAGTAGAGGAAAATCTGGGAAGAGAAATGAAAATGATGCAAGAAAATCATGAAAAGTGAGTCAACAGCCTGCAAAAGGAGACCCAAAAATACACTGAAGAAAATAATACCCTAAAAAATAGACCCTCTCAACTGGCAAAAAAGGGTCAAAAAGCCAGTGAGGAGAAGAATGCTTTAAAAAACCAAACTTCCCAGATGGAAAAGGATTTTCAAAAACTCACTGAAAAAGATAATTCCTTCAAAATTAGATTAGAGCAAATGGAAGCTAATGACTTTATGAGAAATCAAGATCCAAACAAATGAAAAAATAAAAGGCAATGTGAAATATCTCATTGGAAAACCACTGACCTGGGGGCGACTAGGTGGTGCAGTGAATAGAGCACTGGCCCTGGAGTCAGGAGGACCTGAGTTCAAATATGGCCTCAGACACTTAACACAAAAACTAGCCATGTGACCTTGGGCAAGTCACTTAACCCCAATTGCTTTCAGAAAAAAAAAGAAAACCACTGACCTGGAAAATAGATCCAGCAGAGATAATTTAAAAATTACTGGAATTTCTGAAAGCCATGATCAAGAAAAGAACCTAGACATCATCTTTCAAGAAATTATCAAGGAAAACTAATCTGATATTCTAGAACCAGAGGGCAAAATAGAAATTGAAAGAATTCACCAATCGCCTCTTGAAAAATATCCCAAAAAAGAAAACTCCTAGGAATATCATAGCCAAATTCCAGAGTTCCCTGGTCAAGGAGAAAATACAAGCAGTAAGGAAGAAACAATTTGAGTATTGTGGAAACACAATTAGAATAACACAAGATCTAGCAGCTTCTACATTAAGGGATTGAAGGGTTTGGAATATGATATTCTGGAGGTCAAAGGAGCTAGGATTAAAACCAAGAATTACCTACCCAACAAAACTGAGTATAATACTTTGGGGGAAAATATGAATATTCAATGAAATGGAGGACTTTCAAGCATTCTTGTTGAAAAGACCAGAACTGAACAGAAAATTTGACTTTCAAATACAGGAAGCAAGACAAGCATGAAAAGGTAAACAGGAAAGAGAAATCATAAGTAACTTATTGAAGTTGAACTCTTTACATTCCTACATGGAAAGACAATATTTGTAACTCATAAGACTGTTCACAGTATGAGGATATTTGAAAGGAATATATATGTATATGTGTATATATGTATATACAGGGGGTGTTTGTGTGCATATGTATATATGTGTGTGTATGTGTTTACATGTATACATAGAGAGCACAACATGAATTGATTATGAAGGTTTGACATCTAAAAATAAAATTAAGAGGTGAGAGTGGGATATATTTGGAGAAAGAGAAAGGGAGAGATAGAATAGGGTAAATTAAATCATTTAAAAGAGGCAAGATAAAGCTGTTACAATGGAGGAGAAGAGCAGGAAGGTAAAAGGGAATAAGTCAACCTTACTCTCATTGGATTTGTCTTAAAGAGGGAATAACATACACACTCAATTGGGTATCTTAGCCTACAGGAAAGTAGGGGGGAAGGGGATAAAAAGTGGCATGACAGAAAGCAGGGCAGATTGGGGAGAGGGTAGTTAGAAGCAAACACTTCTGAAAAGGGACAGGATCAAAGCAGAAAAGATGGAGGGAAATATAATCTGTCTTTCACAACATAACAACTATGGAGATGATTTGGGTCACTACACATGTAACCTATATTGAATTGCTTATCTTCCCAGTGGGGGCAGGTGAGGAAGGAAGAAGGGAAAAAAAATCTGAAACTCAAAGTTTTTAAAACTAATGTTAAAAAATTGTTTTATCATGCAACCAGGAAATAAGATATACAAGTAATGGGGTATAGAAATCCATCTTGCCCTACAAGAAAGTAAGGGGGTAATGGGGGGACATAAGAGAGGATAGATTGGGGCAAAGGGTATTCAGCAGGTTTGCCATTTTGGGATGGGGGTAGGGGAGAGATGAGGAGAAAATTTGTAACTCAAAATCTTGTGGAAATTGAAAACTAAGATTTTTTTTAAAAGAAGAATTGTAGGTACCAAAATAAATTGAAAAAGAAATCATTATTCCCTTTCCTTTGATGAGGTACTGGAACATAAACCACCTGAGGAAGAGAGAATAAGATTATCCAAATCACTAAGACATGAAACTCATATACGGGTGTGTCTCAGAAGTCTTAGTGGTGTATTAAGCTTTCTCAACTTAAAACTGCACTAAGCCTTTTGGGATACCTATGTTTGTGATGAAAGCATTTTGTATATTTACAAAGATTGAAAATATTTCAGAAACACCTTGCTGTACATCACTATACACTACCACTGTACATCACTGTAAACCCTGACTCCATAAAGATAATTTTAAAAGCTAAGGAAGGGTAGGAATTGGGGAATCCTGAGTGAGGAAACTCCCTCTACTAATGAAAGTATTTTCTATGCAACTTATTGTGTTAGTGTTAGTATAGTATTAGAACATCTAGAAAGCAAATGACTTGCCCAGGATCACACACAATTATCTACCAAAAGAAGGAACTGAATCTAGGTTTTGTTGAGTTTCAGGCTAACTTTCTATCTGTAAGGCCATTCCTACAAGGATGATGTTATTCATTTGTTTGTTGATTTATTTATGGTAAATACTCATTTTCATATGTACATTTTTTTCCAACATGATGTATAGCATGCAGGGTTCTCCCACATTGCTCTTATAGACATTGCTCAAGTAAAAAGAGTTTTCTACTAAACTTTAAAACCTCATTCCCAACTCTAGTTGTCAGTTAACAGCTCTCAGGAATGACAGCTTAAATCAAGACGATGTCACATGAGTACAGCAACTGTTCTTTTCTGTAAATTGCTGCCTGTGGTTTTCAAAAACACTGCAAATTGCTGGCAATTGACAATGTGTCTCACTGCATAGATAACCTGACTACTGCAAAGTTAACAAAGCTGTCCTTTAAATTATTCATGCAGATCATCCAGTGTTTAGGTGATTTTGACAGTCATTGATTTGGGGAAACACTAGTCTGTCTTTTTTACAGAACCAAAAATCAAGGAGTTTCTCCGCCCCTACCACCCTTCAAATGTACAATTAAACTATATTTAGTAAGCAACAATTGAGATTTTCTGTCATGACACATTCGGGATGTCTCCTGATAAATAAGAGTACTGAACAAAATGAAGATTTCTCTAATAAAGCAATGGGCTTGGATCCACATGCTTCCCTTCAGAACACCCTTCCTGCCAAGAGTTAATAGCTTGAATGTTCCCTAGGATTTCAAATCCCAAAACAGATTACTTTTTTTCCACATTAATTCTATAGTCAAATAAAATAATGCATTAATTAGTTATAATGCCTGAGAGCTAAAATGCCATGTGACTCACTTGGAATTAGTTCCAGTTAAACTATAGCAAACTTATACCTAAAATAGGGTTAGTTGACCCAAAAAGAGAGCCTATTAAATTGTATTAAAGAATCTAGCACAATGCTGGGCACACAATAGAGTAGGAATTCTTTATTTTTTTTAATTTGTTTATTTTTAGTTTTCAACATTCATTTCCATAAGATTTTGAGTTACAAATTTCCTCCCCATCTTTCCCCTATCTAAAGTAGGAATTCTTTTTTTTTTTTTAAAGCAATAGGGGTTAAGTAACTTGCTCAAGGTTACACGGCCAGGTGTTTCTGGGTGGGTGCTAAGTGTCTGAGCCTGGATTCAATCCCCAGGTCATCCCAACACTGGAGCCGGTGCTCTTACTCACTGTGCTACCTGGCCACCCCAAGAGTAGGAATTCTTAATCCCTAGTCCATGAAGTTTAAAAAAAATCATATTTATAAAATATTTCAATGTAACTGGTTTCTTTTATAATCACTTATACAGCATTTTATCTTATGCATTTAAGATATAATTCTGGGAAAGAGTCCATTGGTTTCATCAGACTGTACAATGGGTCCATAGCACAAGGTTAAAGTGAAGGACTCCTGCTTTATGTGCTTCCCAAATACTTTTTGACTTATCAACTTGATGCTGTCAAACTCTTATCTGAATTGACTTTTAGTTAAATTAGTCTATTGTGGTGATAAGAAAAAACGTGTTTTGGGGGATATTCCTGGGGTTCCTTTTACTTAGGAAGACAATTTCATGGTCGCATGATGACATTAACCTCATTACATTTTTAAAACCATTCTTATCCTCCCTAAACATATACATTTAATGCCAATCATGTTAAGTGCTTACACAAGTGAGCTCAGTTGGTTGAAGACAACTCTTGTAAGAATCAGTTAACTTTCTTCTGTTCCAAGCCTATGAAGTCTATCACTGATACTAGTCATAGTATACCAAAAATATACCATTTCACAAGGGATCCTAGGTGAGAGTATGGGGGTATAAATGGAACAGCTACAATCAAATGCCATGCTGATTCCAAGTTAGTAACTATCTTCATTTGTGAATAGCATATTGTTAACTTTTATTATTTTTGCTATTTATCAGTTGCATCTAATTCTAAAGAAAAAGAATCAGCTTCACCACAATGACAAAGTTAATAAATCAGCCCCTGACATTCTTAAAATTTCTTTCTTTGGGACATTTGGAGCCATGTTACATAAAATTAATTTTTACAACCTTTAGATTAAAGTGACTTTGCTGCATGAAAATGGGGTTCAGTTTTTTAAACATTTTATTTCCCTCCTCAGCTTTATTTCTACTTCTTGTATATTAGATCAGTCTGATTATAACACTAAGTTAAAGTTCCTTGACAAAAATCAATTTTTAAAATGTAGGCCAGTCAGCTTGTGATTTAATATACTGATATCCAATGCATTCAGATCGTGAAATTGGAAATCAGGAAACCACAAGTTAATACAAGAAAGACTGAGAGCTAGACTATGTTCTACTATTTCTTACCAATTTCCTTAAATCAGAAAAAGAAAGATATGGAAAAGCATTGTAACTCTTATGAAAAGTTCCTTGTAAGTCTATAAAATAAGGATGAAGACACTCTGAAATGGAGGCTTAGCAGGATGAGATTTTTGGAAAAGTTGGGGGAGAATGGAGACAGTGAAATTCTTTGCTTTGAAACAAAACTAGTTCATTCCCAAATCCCATTCCCTACCTCCTCTCCTTCAGCTGTAAAGATTCATCACTTGTGCTTGGAAAGCTTCAAGGTCATGACCCTGACATCTTCCCAATTGTTCTCTTAGAGAACATTTTCAGACAGCTCGTTATATTGTAAGTTTTCTACCAGTTTGTATATAGCTTTCTTATTATTCTTAGTGACGAGGTTGTTTGTTTTTACTAATGTTTTACTACCATAATGGTGGACTGTCAGCTGAGATCACTGGAGAGTCTCACATTTGGAACCTGGGGATCTGGGTTGCATTCCCAGCTCTGACACTTAATATCTATGTGACCTTGGACAAATCACGTTGCTTTGGATGTCAATATTTTCACCTGTACTTTGAGAAAGTTGGACCATACCAGGGGTTCTTAACTTGGGGTTTATACATAGAGTTTGGGGAACTTGAATGGAAATAAAGTACATCTATATTTTTACTAATCTCTAGCTGAAATGGAGCATTATATTCCATTATGATTGTAGTTGCCATTGCTCTGGAAAGGGGTTAGTGTATCTGCTTTTCCAGATTGTCAAGGGGTTCCATAACACAGAAAAGGTTAAGAACCCCTGGATTACATAATCTCTAATGTTCCTTTCAGTACTAAAGCTATTGGAAATCAATTATCCTATCAACTAGGTAGTTGAGATTTGGGGGATCATCTAGATGCCTTAATCACCCAGAAACAGTGAGGTAGTGTACTGGATATAATGCTTGACCTAGAGTGAAGAAGACCTGAGTTTAAATCTGGCCTTAAATACTAAATAACTATGTAACTTTGGGCAAGTCACTTAACCTCTATTTGCCTCAGTTTCCTTCATCTATAAAATGAGGATAATAATACCACCTAACCTCCCAAGGCTATCGTGGAGATAAAATGGGATATTTGCAAAGTACTTTGCCACCTTAAAGCACTATAGAAATGTTAGATAGTATTATGAGATATTTTAACTAAAAAGCATCACCAATGGACCAACAGAGGATTATTTTATTATAGAGGAGTTTCATTTCCCAGTAGCTCCTAATAGAAGCATTTCTAAATTACCATAATGCTAACCCTCGCTTTTAAAAGGAGAAAGCAGGTGATACCTTGCTTCAAAACCTTAGACCAGGGGTGGTGAAGACCTCGGGTGTGATCTTTTGACTGAGGCCAAGTTTTACAGAAGAAATCCTTTTGTTAAGGGCCACACTTGAAGACCTAAAGGGCCACAGTGGTCTCAAGGTTGCAGGTTCCCCAGTCCTGCCTTACTCCCTTATACCCAGTCTTAGTGGTGACCTAACCAATCATTATTCCTCTTCCTTTCTTTCCCATCTCCTTCTCAAATCTTTTCCCTTTTCTTCAGATTCACCTTTGACATACAAGGATTCTATAAAATGGTGTTAAATTGCAGAGGCACCTTAATAACCACTTCGAGTCAAATAATCAAACTAAATCACCACACTCTTATTGGGTGTGTCCTATGAGCAAATCACCTTAACTGTTCCCTATGAATAAATCAACCCTGAAGAATTTATTTTCTAATTCTTTATCTAGTCATACTGTTCTAATTTGACAAATAAATATTTGCACAGGGTTAGCTTTTCTAAAAGGGAAAGTAGATTTCAATGCATTTTGCTGATGGGTAGAGATCACTGGTTAACATATTGGATAGCATGCAAGACTTGCAATCAGAAGGCCTGAGTTTGAGGCAGTTAGATGGTACAGTAAATAGAGCACCAGCCCTGGAGTCAGGACAACCTGAATTCAAATCTAACCTCAGACACCTAACATTTGCTAGCTGTGTGACCTTGGGCAAGTCATTTAACCCCAACTGCCCTGCCTTCCCCCCTCCAAAAAGGCCAAAAAAAAAAGACCTGAGTTCAAATCCAGCCTCAGACACTTCCTAGCTAGTCATTTAACCTCTCTATGCTTCAATTTCCTCATCTATAAAATGGGCATATTTACAAAGGCTGTTGTGAGGAACAAATAAGCTAAAACATGTAAAATGCTTTATAAATCTGAAAATGCATATAAATGGTAGCTATTATTAATATTATTTAAATGAGTTTGATATCTCTTTCTGGGATACATTCAAGTGACTCATTTCTTACCTTAACAGTGTCTCAGAGGGTAAAGCAGAAAATTGCCTTCTAGCCTCATCTGCTCTTCAAATGAATGTTCATATGTTATCATTTAATTGTGCTGTACTTGTTTTATTTTATAAAGATGCCCAGAGGCACATGCTGCCATCCTGTTGTAAATAGAAATGCAAATAAACATGTTTATCATGCTGCCTTTGATAATCTCGTGAGGCTTCCTAAATGTCACCTGGTATTCCTCTTTGTGTATGCATCGTGTGGATGAAGTTTGCCCAGCAATGAGATCCTATTAGCTAACCATGCCAATTAGTATTGAAAGAAGATGCAGGCTCCCAATGGCATTTACCTGTGTCCTTTTTGTTCCACATGATGTTCTTCTCGAACTTTCTTACACTTATTTGTACCATTAAGTTTATTGCTTATGGGGTCTTCAAATTTCCTTGTCAGACATGGGCAATACTTTATTCAGATTCATAAAAAGTTTCATTTGTTTGGTTCTCTAAAGAGGTGTTTATAATGATGCTTGGAGTGATAAGAGACAGTCATAGCCATGGCCTAACCAGACCAGTTTAAATGTTACTAGTGAGAGATTAACTCTTACTAGATTAAAACTGTATTTTTCAGGGTTAAAGACTTTCACTTGAAAGGGATTGTAAAAGTCATCTAGTCTGGCTCCTTCACTCTCTAAGTGAGGAACAAACCACAAATCTGAGACCCAGAATGACTAGTGTGACTTGCCTAAAGTCACATAGTCACAGAGGTAGGATTTGAACTTATAGTCTTTGATTCTTTGGAATTGATAAGCAGGTAGCAAAATACGATTTCTTTTCTTTCTTTCTTTTTGAGGCAACTGGGGTTAAGTGACTTGTCCAGGGTCACACAGCTAGTAAGTATCTGAGGCTAGATTTGAACTCAGATCTTCCTTACTACAGGTCCAGTGCTCTAGCTATAGCACCAACCAGCTGCCACTTAAAAAGTTTTCTAAAAAAACCATTCTAAAATGAATTATTTAGTTAGCTAAGATTGAATTCACTTTCAGAATATACAGATTGGAACAAGTTTAGATATGAACTTCCTTAGAAAACAAATCCTAAGACACAAAATATAAATAGATCTTTTAAGAAGCAGATAAAATAAAATAACAGATTGATTATAAGTCTCTGAGGGGAAATGTGTCTCTTAATTCTAATGTTACCATACCTTGTGCAGTGCCTTATATACAGTAACTGCTCAACTGCTACCGAGAATCTGTCTCTCTCTCTCTCTCTCTCTCTCTCTCTCTCTCTCTCTCTCTCACACACACACACACACACACACACACACTTGAACATGACATTCCTAACAGAGCACATTGGTGTCAAGTATCCAACCTGGAAAGTCTTGTGTAGAATGTCAGCCTCCACTGCAATGAAGATTTTGCTTAGAAAACATTCAGAAAGATAAATTAAGTTAGGGAGCAAAAGCCTCAAAAAAGGATAATGACTTTGTTGGCCCTTGCCAGCTGCTTAGGGGAAGTATTCTGCTGGAGTTTTCCACAGGAGATCACTCTCATGGGGTGTTAAAGTTAAAGTTAAGTGTCTCAAGTTAAAACAGAATGGGAAAGGTTCTATTTATTCTAGGCATTTGGGGGAAAATCTTTAAGACTTTTAGTATTTAAAGAGCACACCTTCATGTGCAAGCACGATTTCATCCATTGTAATAGTTCCTAAATGCTCTCCCTGTAACTGTTCTCTTGCTAATCCTAATCCATCTTCCACACAGGTGCTAACCTGATGTCCCTAATGCACATGGGGGACTATAATAGATCACATTTACATAGGTTTTTTATGTTTATAAAGCGTTTTTCACCCAACAAAATTATAAAGTAAATAGTATATTATTATTCTACTTTTACTGATGAATCTCAGAGAGGTTAGGTAACTAGCCTGAGAGGGTACAGGTAGCATGGGAGCTGGCACACAAACCAGGTCTCTGGCACCAAATCCAGGACTTTTCCTGTTACACCACATTATCATCTAACTCCTTTGACCCTAAACCTTCAGAAGCTCCCTACTACCTATAAACAAAATACAAATTCCTTTACCTTTATTTAAGACCTTTTATGTTTTATTGCCAGTCTTCCTTTACATGCTCATTTTGTTTCCTCATCATTTTAAATATCATCTTTTTTTAAATTATATTTTAAGATAATTTTAATATCCATTTAAAAATTATTATTTTTTTAGTATTTTTATTTTCCCCAATTACATATAAGAACAATTTTAACATTCATTTTTAAAACTTCAAGTTCTCAATTCTCTCCCTCCCCTCATTGAGAAGACAAGCAATTCAATATAGACTATACATATGTAATCATACAAAACATATTTCTAAATTAGACATGTTGTGAAAGAAAACATAGAGAAAAAACCTGAATAAAAATAAAGTAGGAAAAGAATGTTTCAGTCTGTATTCAGACACCATCAATTCTTTTTCTGGGGATGGATTGCATTTTTCATCTTCAGTCCTTCAGAATTGTCTTGGATCATTGTATTGCTGAGAATAATGAAGTTATTCACCGCTGATTATCTTACAATATAGCTGTTACTTTGTGTACAATACATGTCACTTTGCATCAGCTCATGCAAGTCTTTCCAGGTTTTCTGAAAGCATTCTGCTCATCAGTTCTTTTTCTTTTTTCTTTTTGGAGGGGAGAAGGCAGGGCAGTGGGGGTTAAGTGACTTGCCCAAGGTCACATGGTTAGTTTTTTGTGGTAAGTGTATGAGGCTGGATTTGAACTCAGGTCCTTCTGACTCCAGGGCCAGTGCTCTATTCACTATGCCACCTAGCCGCCCCCATCATTTCTTATAGCACAATAATATTCCATCACAATCACATGCCACGATTTGTTCAGTCATTCCCCAATTGATGGGCAGCTCCTCAATTTCCAATTCTTTACCACCAGAAAAGAGCTTCTATAAATGTTTTTGTACACAAAGATTCTTTTCCTTTTTTTAAATTTCTTTTTGGCTATAGACCTATAGTTGTATTGCTAGATTAAAGGGTATGCATGATTTAATAGTCCTTTGGACATAGTTCCAAATTGCTCTACAGCATTAGGTCACAATTCCACCAACAGTGCATTAATAACTCATTTTTCCCCACATCTCCTCCAACATTTGTCATTTTCCTTTTCTGTCCTATTAGCCAATCTAATGGGCATAAGGTAGTAAGTACCTCAGACTTCTTTTAATTTACATTTCTCCTATCAACAGTGAGTCAAATAATTTTTTTCATGCGGCTATAGATAGCTTTGACTACTTCATCTGAAAACTGTTCATCTTTTGATTATTTATCAATTGGGGAGTAGCTCTTATTCTTATAAAGTTGACTTAGTCCTCTATATGTTTGAGAAATGAGGCCTTTATCAGAGACACTTGCTGCAAAATTTTTTTCCACAGTTACAATTGCTAATTGTATTTCCCTCCATCTGATTCCCCCCTCTCCTTTTACCCTGTTACTTCTCAGGAGTGTTTTTCTTCTGATTATCCCCTCCTCTAATCTGTCCTCCCTTCTATTTCCCCCACCCCTTTTCTTTCCCTCTTCCCTTCCTACTTTTCTGTAGGGTAAGATAGATTTCTATACCTAATTGAGTGTATGTGTTATTCATTCTTCGAATCAATTCTGGTGAGAGTAAGGCTTATTCACTCCCTCTTACCTCCCTTATTTTCGTCTTCACTGTAAAAGCTTTTTCTTCCCTCTTTTATGTGAGATAATTTGCCCCATTCTACCTTTTCCTTTCCTTTTCTTCCAGTGCATTCCTCTCTCACCCCAGAATTTTATTTTTTTTAGATATCATCCCTTCATGTTCAACTCACACCTGTGCCCTCTGTCTATATATACTCCTTCTAACTTTTCTAATAATGAAAAAGTTCTTAGGAGTTACAGGTATCATCTTCTCATATAGGAATGTATAGAGGTAAGAAAGGAAACTACACCTTAAAGGTACCATAGACAATGAAGTACCATCATATCAAAACTAAATATATACTATTAATATTAATACTAAACATGTATGTACCAAATGGTATACCATTCAAATTGTTAGAGGAGAAGTTAAATGAATAACAGGAAGAAATAGAGAGCAAAACTATACTAGTGGGGGACCTCAGATTTCCAGGCTTATTTCACAAGACTCCTTTTTATGTCTGATATATTCTAACCAAACCTGACTAGTAGCTATTCTCCAACTCACGTTGGCCCCTTTTGCCTTTCTTTTCACATAGCCTGGCCAATACACTCGGAAACACACTCCTTCCTCATCTCTTTGAAATCCTTCCTTCAAGTGACTCTAGTGTCACCACTACAAAAAACTTTCCTTTCACCCTCAAATTTAAAGTCATCACTTCCTCTTCAAATTTGCTTAGAAAACTAAATAGCTCCTTCCTTTGTCCTTATCACAATCTACTTTGTGCTAAAGTACTCATGTCAAGGACTTTCACATGGTACAAAGGACATAGGCAAGGGGTGGGGAACCTGCAGCCTTGAGGCCACATGTGATCCTCTAGGTCCTCAAGTGTGGCCCTTTAACTGAATCCAAACTTTACAGGACAAATTCCCTTAATAAAAGAACTTGTTCTGTAAAACTTGAATCAATCAAAAGGTTGCACCCAAGGACCTAGAAGGCCACATGTGACCTCGAGGCCACAGGTTGCCCAGCCCTACGCCTCAGGTACTCTTTGACATCTTTTTCACTTCTCTGATCCATTGCTCCCAAGTAAAAAACAAAGGAGCATCACTGCATGACGCTAGAGATAGCCAATACTTCTTACAAGCACATGATTCACAAGGTTTGAAGTAAGAGTGATTTTATTTATAGGTTAAAGAAATCTTATCAGTAGGGCTCACAACAGAGCTCACAGAAAACCATTATAGACACCTATAGCAACCCTCTTCCAAAGGCCTACATAGTTATAGTCACTTGAAATCAAGCCCTGGAAATGGCATTTCTTCTAGTACACAGTAGTATGGCCAGCTCCTCCTCACTCTCCCCCCCATGGTTCTTCTGGTTATTGATCAATCATTCAACAAGCTTTTATTAAGCACTCCCCATGTGCTAAGCATTAGGGAAACAGAGAAAGGAAAAAGCACAGTCCCAGGCCACAAGGACCCTCCATTCTTACTGGAGAGGCAACATGCCAGCAGCTCTGTACATACAAGGGGTAGACAAAATAAATGAAAGGTATCACTTTTTACTCAGCCTATAATCTTCCACAGTTCCCTAGGTATGGCAAAGATCATCCCTCAGCATTATTACTTCTCCATGGTTCTTCTACTGGCTACAAACCTTTCCTGTAGTTGTAGGTTGCTGGTGGATGGCATCCATCCTTTTTATAACTTCAACTGACTGTATCCTACCTAGTCAGATGCCAGTCCTCTATCTCTGGAAGAGTTTCCAGATTTCCTCTGTCTTGGCCAGAAGCACTTGACCTCTCTATAACTTACTGTAAGGTAGTGCCAAGGAAGGATTAAACCCTTGTACTACAGTTCTATCAGTCCTCCAGGTAGGGTTACATGCCTATACCAAGGTGAGTTAAGGAAAATTTGTCAATCTAATATTGTCTCTCCCTCAGATTTCAAGTAGCTAGAGGTTATCCAGAGCTACTCAACTTCCAACCCCTTCTAATTGTCCCTTTGAGATCTGTATATCCTTCCGGGGTTAACTGGGTAGGTCAATTCAAATTACCCTGGACTCCTTTCTGAGTCATTTAGAAGAGGGGGGATTAATTATATGAGGAAGAAATTAAGTATTATTGTGCACTAGTGAGAAAAAAATTACACCCCTCTGCATGTCATATCCCCATTTGACTGTAGAAGACAGAGATTATATTGTTTTTCTTTTGTTATATAATTACTTACTGGATTACATAATATTAATATTACATTGCACCAAATTAGGTGAATGACATATCCATTAAAAGATCAGATATATGTGAAATCATCTATATGTCTCCAATAGTGATTAACTAAAAGGACAACTTTGAGGATAAGTGTTTATTACTCTTAGAACAGTTCAAATAGATGGATAGATGCCTGCCCCCTCTCCATATGGCTTCTAATATTTGATCAGAGTTTATGCTTGACCCAATACAGCATTTCTTCACATCAGTCCTTCCCATTTCTATCACGTTCAAGACCATTTCTGCATTGTCATGCAAATACTTAACCCGAGGGCTATGGAAACTGGATACAGTGAAAACTCTCTCAGCTCACTAATGTACAAGATCTGCATGGCTCCATGAAAAGCAAGTAATAAGGAAATATTAAATAGCCTATAGTGCTAATTTGAGACATAAAAGAAGCCATTAATAACCTCAGCCTAATCCCTTTGTAATCAAAGAGTGTGCAGTGGAGTGTAAGTTCTCAAAATCACTTCCTTTTCAGTCTCATAAAAGGTACCCAATGGAAAGGGATATATGGCTCTATGTTCCAAATATACCACGAGAAAGAGAAAGAAAAGCTCCCAAGGGTTCTAAAACAGAAGTAGTAACTTATTAATAGTGCCCTTAATGGCCATAATGAATGACTGAGAAGTACCCTGAGTCGCTTCCAAGGTTGCTTAATTTACTCTCCGGATGAGGAATAGAGGCAGTACAGGAGAAGCTTCAATATTTCAACATCACAGGAAAACATCATGGTCCAATTAACATGGTCACAGATGTGAGGCTGGTATTTGGATTCTAGGGTCTGCTACCAAGAACTTATGAAATGTCTTTTAAAAAGTCACTTCATTCAATCTCACCATCTGCAATATTGCACTGAGTAAAGCACTGAGTGACTCCAAAAGTTCTAAATGTGAAAAATGCTATGTCTTTCCATTTTCCCAAAAGAGAGATTTATGATAGTACATTTGACCATAGGGCAAATCTACACCATAATTTAACAAAAAAGTTTTTACTGACATTGAGCAGAGTAGTTTTAAACGCAACTTTCAAATTGATGTTTAGTGTTTTCTTTCCTTATATTCTCTGAAGTACAACAGGAGGTATTCTAAACCGAAGTATTTAATAAAGTTTCTCCAGCCCAGAGACAATGTAAGGCAGAAAAACAGCAGTTGTATTATTGTGAAGAAAGCTGTGGTTTAGAGACCTAGCTTTTCTTGCAACAGTTTCTTTCTCTACTACTGATTGCCTTCCTAGTACTCCTCCCTTGTCTTGAATTTCCTGTCTAGAGCCAGAGGCTTCCACCTCCCATGCTGCTTTAATAATCGGTGCCTCTTCATCTGTACCACCCAAAGTGAAACGTCCATGCATAGGGGATGTACAAGACTCTAACTCTCTTTAACAAGCCTCTGGATCCAGCCGATCCTCTAGCTGCCCCCAAAGTGTGGTGTGACTTTATGCAGGAATCATGATAGCTTATACCTTAATTTTGGTGGTTCTGGATACTGGCTCCAGTGAATGTGAATAAGTGTGTGTGTGAGAAAGAGACAGACAGACAGACAGAGAGAAAGAGACAGAGACAGAGACACACAGAGAGAGAGAGAGACAGAGAGAAAGAGAGAGAGACAGAGAGACAGAGACAGAGAGAGAGAGAGAGAGAGAGAGAGAGAGAGAGAGAGAGAGAGAGATTTAGGTATGGCTGCTTACTTTAAGTCAAATGATATATGATACTGTTTCTCCCTAGCATAGAAAATGGGTCAGAGGGACTACCTAGTTCTTGAATTAGACACACCAGTGTCTCTTGATTATTTTGTTTTGAACATAATATTGTGATTTTCTAGTCCATTAAACACATATATATTCACATACCAGGCAAAAACAGATCCCAAAGGTAAAACAAAACCTTATGGATTAACTTTCTTTTCTTTTAAGCTAGGATATCCCTCCAACAGGGAAGGCAGTACTTGAATTTTGTTGTTACCACTGTAGTGTTTCCCCAGATTCTATAAGGAATGATCTGATAAATGTAAAACATAGGTTGCTAAGACAAGTCTTGACATAGAATCAATCAAGCATCTTTTAAAACAGGAAGAAAGGATAATTAAGGTTTGTCCTCTGAACTTTAAAAAACCTTAAATGGGCCTGTATCAGCAATGCCATATTCACAATGCCTATGGAGATTACAAATATGCTGATATAATTATCCATTACAAAATACGTCATGCTTGCCATATGGGGAAATAAACTAGAAAATTTATTAAGATACCAAAAGACTGAGTCCCAAAACCAGAAAGTGAAAGCCATCAGAGTAGTTATGATATTGGCACAGGTAGACAAAGTAGAAAGCACCCACATTTTCAAGCCTTTAAAACAGAACAGGCTACCTCAGGCAAAGGTCCTCCTCTCCCCACTCACAGCAACCACCCAGCGTCCCGGAAGCACGCTCCCAGCAGCTCCGGCCCCTGGCAGTCCTCAGCAGGAGTCCTTAGCAGAAATTCTGCCTAAGTCAAAAAGGGCTTTGCGCTGCAGCTGCCTTTGCTGCTGCTGCCGCGTCCCCACCACTGCCAGCCACCGCAGGAACGCTAGCTTGGCTTCCGCTTCCTCTTGCTCCGCCCCTTCCTGCTACATCAGCAAGTCCAACGGGGCATGGAAGATCTTTAAATCCCATAACCCTTACAGGGCCCCAAACCCTAGATACTTGAGGAAGTAGGTTAGCATGCTTTAGTGTTCAAGGTGAGAAATGAATTCTTTTGGGAGCATTGCTTTGTGGGGAAGAATGCCCTTTGCATAGAACCAGGTAAGTGACTTGGTGCTGGGCCTTAAGTCAGGAAATCCTGAGTTCAAATCCAGCCTCAAACACTTAATAGTTGTGAGACCCTGGGCAAGTCACTTAACCTCTGTCTGCCTCAGATTTCTCATCTATAAGATGAAGATAATAATAACTGTATATACCTCCCTAGAGTTGTGAGGACAGAATGAGATAATTGTAAAGAGCTTAGCACAGTGCCTGGAACATTGCAAGCTCCATACGCAAGTAAGTGTTAAGCTTAATTATAAGTTAAGTCATTACCCATAGTAAAAAACTAAGCTTTAACCACAGAATGCAGGAAGTGGGAGGAAGGAGGATTGCTTTGTTTTAAATAGTTATTTGTAAAGAAAAAGACAGATGTACCCTGCCTTCTGCAATCAACTACTGGTTTGGGAACAGAATATATTTTCCTTTGACAAAGTCACAAATACCCTGCTGTCCCTAAATTTTCCAGTTCAGAGAATAATCACTGATGCTCAAGAGGGTTTAGAGGATTTGACAGAGCTTTAGATTATGTAAGGAAGGAAGAAGGCTCAATTTTGGTTTCTTTGCCTGCTACACACACATTCCTAAGAGGAGGAGCTAAGAATGTAGGCCAGGCTTGGAAAAGGAGGGATTATACCAGCAGAGTAAGGAATGGTATTAATACAGCAGCCAGAGAACTTCCAGGGAGACAGAAAGTCACTTCTTAATGAGTTGCATACCATACCTTAGATAAGCCTGGATAGTCATTTAAAGATCAACCAGTAAAATTTCCTCATTTAGTTTACACTCTTGTTTTAGAGTGAGTCTTAACATTTAGACATGAATGATCGCATTCACAAATCCCTCCAGTATTCGCATATAAAGAAAAAAATACGATTTCTCAATGCCTGATAAATATTACTTCAGATTGATAGTTAAAATGATAAGACAGAAAATACAAATCAAATCCAAATGTCCTGGGTCTAAATTCAACAGGTATGACTTCTTATATGAATTTCTTATTCAGAAAATCTGAATTGTCAAATGACTTTAAAAATTTGTCTAAGGTAGACAGAATAGTGCTTACTTATACCATTTTAGTTATATTAATAATAGAAAATAAATTAATATTATCTTCAATATATATTGAATTTATTGTGAGTGCTGTAATATGTAGTGGTACCTGAATGCATTTGACAACAAAAGAAAATGGTGACCAGTTCTACTTATAAAGTTATTATAGTATGGAACAAAGGGAAAGCCATCTTTGGGGGTTTTCAAGAAAATTCTGTGGGGGTTTCTTATTCCTTGATTCTACTGAATTATCTTTATTACAAAATGGACTTCACTAGTATTTTGTTAGATAGAGTTTAGCAGCAGAAGAATGTTTTGGGATCATTTTTTCTCAGATCTTATCTACAGATGCTTGTGGGCGAGGTCCTATGGCCTTCAGAGGACTATGCGGCATCCTCAAAACAAAAGAACACTTTTACCCAGATATAACTGTGCACAGTAGTAGCCAGAGTGGGAACAAGACCTAAGACTTCATAAAAGAATATAAGCTACCTTGAGCAAATGTAAACAGCAAAAGAAGCTCCACATATCTCATGGAAACATTTGCATGTGACCCTGGGGCATCCCTAGCATTATGCCTTATTTGTTCTGTTTCTATATGATATTTGACCTGGCCTGGTTATCTATTACACCATTCTGACCCCTTGTCACGAAAGACTGGATCTCATGATTAAACTCAACCTAATTAACCTAACAAATCCCAATGACTCTACATATATTTATTGCCATCCTAGCATGGGCCCCTCTTTCTCCAGTATGGCAGTGTTCTCTCAAAGTATCTGCATCCCTACACTTGGCCTATCAGGGCAGAGCAGATCAGTCCCCTCCCCCCATTTGGCCTTACAATTGGAGTAGCAGACAGGAATAATCTATGCCCCCTACAAATCTTGTGTCCTTACAAACTGGTAATGGGAAATAAAAAAAAAAAAAGCTGTGATTTTCCTGTTTTAATGATGCTGCTAAGGTTCTGCTCCATAGTAACAGATTGTGTTGCTGTATAAGGGGGGAAAATCATTTCAAGTCATGTAAATAAAAATGCAATGCAATCTGCTTTTACATTCGGATGGCAATCAAAAATATTTTTGCAGAAGTCATAATGAAACCTCTCAACTATCCTAACATTTACTTTTGTGTGGCTGGAAATAAAATTTGTATAAGGCTTCATCCAAGACACTGTCTTCTGTCTGCTCAAGAATGAGAAATATGAATCATTGCACCACAGCCTTTAGTTGCAAGTAATAGAATACTCCATTCAAATGTGAAAAGTCATCACCCTATTTCATGTCAGAATTAGTATTCCAATAGTGTTGCCAATTTGTTCAACATGCCATTGCATTAACCTCCTCAATTCTTTTGACTGCTCCAAGCCCAAGAATACTCAAATACATTTTGCACTGTCCCATTTAGAACTCTAGCTATATGGCATTATACTTTTTACAACTGAACATAGTGATATATTGAGAGCTGTGTTGCTCACTTCAGCATATGACAATCAAAAATAAGACGGTATATTATAAAGGTCCAAATATGCTTTCAATTGTATATTTATTTACATTTTTTTAGACAGTTACTTTTTCTATGAGTCAAAGCTAATATATATGTATATATATACATATATATACACTTGACTCATAAACCAGCTCCTCTTAAAGACCAAATACCTATTTTAAAGATGATTAATCTTCCTCTTGGTTCTGAGATCAATGACCCAGCAATAAAATTATATGAATTATAATTGTCATTTGCCAAAGCATTTTCTTCACCCCAAAGTTAAAGGTATGATCAACCCACCTTAGACAGCCCGCCTACTTCTAAATAAAAGCAGATAATGAAAACATTCCAGGTGACCCAGAGGGCAGTCCACACCGTGTACTAGACAGAAGAAAAAGAAAAAGAAGAAAAATGTGAAGATGAAAGGCTCATATACTAAACAGATCAATAATAAGAAATGTCAATAAGCATAAGTCTTCTGGGAAGGAGTGGACAGGGAGAACCCAGGAAAAGATTTCTTATGTAGGTCCCCAAAGATCTCTAGAAATTACAAATCCAATATCCTCTGTAGCTTTTAGTAGATGACAGTAAAGCTTAGATTTATTCTTTAAAGTGCATTACTAGCCTACAGCACAAGTAAATCCAAAAACTTGACTTGATTACTGTTTTCTAAATATTTTCTCCTTCAATGAACACCATTATCCAAGCTTGCTGTGGGGTCACCCATAATTTTAAAATTACTTAGGTCTGCCAGGTACTACTAAAGGCTTTGAGTCAAATACCAGCATCCCCATTGCTCTGATGCAGGATATTGCCTGAAAATGGAAAGCTCTTTCTTTACAACAGCTCTCTAGGAAAGTGGAAAAGCACTATATTTGACATCAAAGGACTTGGGCTGAAATTGCCGTTCTTACAATGCTAGCTGTGTGACACTGGGCAAATCATGCAATCTCTTCAGGCCTCAGTTTCCTCATCTACAAAAAAGAGGACTTGACTAAATGGTTTCTAAGTCTTATTTCAGCTCTAATTTAGTTTAAATATTGAGGTTCCTGGCCTGATTTTCCTTTCAAGAGATGTACAGAAACCTTTTGTTAATTATATGCTAGGTAAAAAACATGGAACCTTACAAAACTAAGAGGTTAATCAGCAGCGTGGACCTTCAAAATATACATTCTTAAAACCTGAAAATTTGTTTCCCAAAATAGTCTTTTCAACATCATAACCAAATACTTAAAGGTGGTGGCATATAATAGAGAAGAGTCAGAAAGAACTGAGTTTGAATTGTCAGGGATTTAATTGACCCTCTTGTCATATTCCTCATGGGGGAATAATAACTGCATTTACCTCAAAGGATTATGACAATCAAAAGAGATAATGTATATAAAGCTCTTTGTAAAGCATTGTATAAATGTGAGCCTTAACATAATGTTATTGTTAATAACAAACTGCATTTGGGAAATGTTTACCAAATCACACTACTTAGTTGTAATAAATTAAAGTTTATAACACTTGGAATGGAAGATATATTTTAACTTGAAAGAATCCTCACCCACAGGAAGTACAAGTAGTGGTCTCTTTACTTTAAATATCTATTTTTTTTTACTTTACTCAGAAAATTATAATCCTTGTTTTGCTACTTTATTTTTATTTAATAAGAATAATAATTAAAATCAGTGCTTTCTTTCAGAAGTAATGATTGTTGCCTGTTAAATTATAAATTAATCTTCCTGCCACTTGCTTCTCACCACTCTATATATTCCCCATGACACTGCTGTCGCAGAGGAAATATCCTAAACCCTGCCTCTTTGCAAGTTAAACCATTTTTTCCTTTAAAAGTATTACGATCATCCTTGAGACTTGGTTGCCTGAGAGGACTAAACGTTTACTTCCTGCTTGCCTGAGTACAAAGCAACCATGAGGAACTCCAGGTACTTTTTGATGCTTGGTGGAAAATAACAGGCAAAATTTCAAAATCAAAATATCAACTACCAGGTGACTGTCTTGAATCAAGTCTCAGGGCAGCTAGGTGGTGCAGTGAATAGAGCACCGGCCCTGAAGTCAGGAGGACCTGAGTTCAAATCCGACCTCAGACACTTAACACTAGCCATGTGACCTTGGGCGAGTAACTTAACCCCAATTGCCCCACCAAAAAGCAAAAAAAAAAAAAAAGATTGAATCAGAGCTAATCCCAGATAGCTGCCATAATGATTTCCCTAAGGTATAGGTTTGAATATATCAATAGTTAACCTTTCCTTCAACGAACAATAAACTCCAGTGGCTCCCTAATACCTCAAGGGTCAAATATAAACTTTTCTGCCTAGAATTTAAAACCTTTATAACCTTTTCCCACTCTATTATTCTAGAGTTATTATATATTATTCTCCTTCATAGTCTATATATGATTCGTTCAAATTGGCATTGTTGCTGTTGATGACAAATGATACTTTGTCTCCTGTCTCTGTGATTTTGTAGAGAGAGAGCAGTTTTGTCCTCTCCCAACTTTGGATTCATTCTTTCCTCATCTCCACATTTTAAAATCTCCAGCTTCCTTCAAAGGTTATCCCAAGTGTTGCCTTCTACATGAGTCCTTTCATATTACCCCCAGGGTCTAGGATCTTCCCCTCCAAATAGCTAATATTTAATTTTAATTTTATTTTAAATATGGTCATTTATGTATATATCATCTCACCAAATATTCTTTCTTGCTTTATCATACATATAACTCTCCTAATTCTACACCCTAGCATCAGTTGTTCCCTTTTGCAGAGAACATTCTTTGCTTCCTAGAAGCCCTAATTTCCTTTAAATCTCAGCTCAAGTGATATCTATAGATCCCCAACTGATAGTACCATTGTACCCATTTCCTTGTATTTATTTTGAATATATCTTGTCTATACTTCTATATGGGCAGCTTGGTTATGCAGTGGATAGAGTGCCAGGACTGGAGTCAGGAAGATTCATCCTCCTGAGCTCAAATCTGGCCTCAGACATTTACTAGTGTGTGAGCCTGGTCCAGTTGCTTAACCTTTTCGCCTTAGTTTCTTCATTTGTAAAATGAGTTGGAGAAGGAAATGGCAAACCACTCCAGTATCTTTGTCAAGAAAACCCCAAAAGGATCATGAACAGTAGGACATGAATGAAATGACTAAACAAACACATATATGTTCACTTCCCTATTTAATTCAAGCTTCTCAAGGGCAAGGACACTTTCATTTTCATCTTGGGAATCTTAGTAGCTAATATAGTGTTTGACACATAGTAGGTATTTTATAAATGCTATTGATTTTTGGATTATCAATTAACATAATTAAAGCATCACTAGGCTCTAATCTTGGCCATAATAAGTTAATTCGTAAGTATCTTCTAGTTTAGAATAGAATGTTACTGGTTTGCATGCAGTGGTTTTCTTCTTTGTCACATGTAAAGTATGATTAGCCTGAGTTATTCCCTTATCTTTTAATAATGTTTGAATTTTTTAAAAAATAAAATCTGTTTTAAAATGACTTTGCCCTTAATTTTCATGTTCTGATTGGGCAATTTGTGAACATGACTATTATTTTAAAAGCTGATAAATCTCATACCCTTTCTAACTTGAAACAATGATGACTCATTGTTTTAAAATCCTGTAATTATTTATTTTGCATATGCTCATTTATATACATGTTATGTACATATTTAAGGCCTAGAAAATACTTGTTACCCTTTATTATGAGCAGTAGCTCATACAAATTCAAATATTCAAATCATTCTTTGCTAGTGATTATTCACATAAATTCAAACTTTTTACTATGGGAACATCCTAAATCAGTTTTTGCTTCTTTGTTTGTTTGTTTACTTTTTCAGCCCAGAGGCTCATCTAGCATCCAGAAGAATGATTCCTGAATTATGAATCAAGATTTTGAGTTTCAGCTCTTTTCTTTGCCATTTGCATGATTCTGTCGCCATTTATTAACCTGTAAAATGAGGTGATTGTACTGAGTGATTTTTTTAGTTCCCTTTCAACTCTATCTATGTTCCTAACAACTTTAGATTTATTTATTATAATTTTAAAGTGTATAATATTTATACTATAATATAATATATAATATATATATATTACCATCAGTAAGTGGTGGAAGTGTAATTTAGTGAATATATTTCCATTTGAAGAAATAAATAATGATTAAATGAATCATTTGAATATATGGATAATTATATGAATAACATAATATTAGTTCATATTCATAAAGCTCTGTAGAAGCTTTCCTCACAAAGAACCATATGAGATAGACGGTACAAGTATTTTTATTGTCAGAACAACTAAGAGGCTTGCCAGTTATTACATATTTAACAAACAACACTACCAGTTTCTAGGCCATTGTTCCTTTACAGATACCAACAGCTTTTTTATGGGTGAACTTCATCTTGGACTTCAGAATTAAACTTTTACCTGTCTTCTCTCATCTTGCTTGCTCATTTTTGCATATATTGGTCAGAAGTGCCATGGTAATAGGAGGCTTTATATAAATGATAAAGAATTCAGTCCAAGAAAACAGCAATTTAAAAATTATTTAGGTAGAAACAATATGGCAGGTAGTATTTAATATTGTAAATACTATTTAGGTGGAAGCAATCTTGTCTTATGTCTTGCTCTTAATACTGAAAACTAATGCTGCCTTCTTCATTTTATTATCTCTTGTCAAACTAGCCATTCCATATTTATTTTTCTTTCAAGGTGACAATTAAAAAAATAACTTATCCGTACAGATATACACCTGGCATCTATATTTTTTTTTCAAGCAGTCATTACTAAATTTGATAGATAAACATTGGCTTTGGAAGTTATAAGGAAATTATATAATGTTATGCCACTATATTTAAAAGTTGTTATGGTCCATATTGAAGTCAAGGATCTCCAAGAAGGTTGGAGGCAGTGGGCAGAACTCCTTTAAGAGATCTTTCCTCTCACAAAAAGAAAACTAAATACTGTTGAAGCACTTCCTTCAATAAAGAGCTTTATTAGGTGGTAAATGATCATTCATCATTGTAGAAGAAAAATAGCTATGTGTTTAAAGTAATAGAGATAAAGATGAGGAGAACTGTATATGTTAATTCTCATCACTGCCTAAGGATCATACACTGGAGTCATGCCCAGAAATTATTAACTATCAGAGTTTTGGTTTTCATTTTAGCCACAGGTGGAAGCAATAGCAGAAAGGGGGGGGGGGACAGGTTTTATGGACTTTTTAAAAGCAGTCTGTAGAGAAGGATGAGAATGAGGAAAGCCTCTGTTCTTCCTTTACCTACAGAAGAGAAACATACCATGATTGGCTCTCATATATATCTCTTGATCTCTGTAGACCTAGAGTCCCATAGGGGGAGAGGAGGGGATACCAACATTTATTGAGTACTGACCATGTGCCAAGCACTATACTAAGGGCTTTTCAAATAGTATCTCATTCATAGTGACTAGAGAACCAGAGGTTTCTGAATCAAAGTAACATCATTAAATTCCAAAATATGCCTGAGAGTATACTGGATATTTAGCAATTAGTAGTTAATCAACATTCATACAATTCTTTTGAGGACTTTTTAAAAAAAGAATGAACTATCGTATTCTTATTATTTCATCTCATAAATTCAATTCACTATTATTTAAGAGATAAATCTCTTGGTTAACACTACATTAGAATAAGTCATAAACTGGTATCAATGATTCTAACCTACAAATATATGACCCTCTATAGATAATAAACAGACTCTAGAGTCTAGATCAGGGGTGGGGAATCTGTGGCCTCAAGACCATATGTGGCCCTCTAGGGCCTCAAGTGCAGCCCTTTGACTGAATCCAAACTTCTCAGAACAAATCCTTGATTTATTCTGAGGAGTTTGGATTCAGCACACTTGAGGACCTAGAGGGACATATGTGGACTCGAGGCTGCAGATTCCCCATCCCTAAGAATCAAGGATTCCTAACCTGGAGTTCATAGATCCCCCAAAATTCCATGAATAGAATCGATTTCAGTGACTATGATGCAAAAACTTTACATCTTTATTGTACTAAGCTGTAAGTTAAATCTAAGCATTTCCTTCAATTATGAATGTAGTTAACATTATTCTGAGAATGGGGTGCATAGGATTCACCAGACTCACAAAAGGGGTCAATGAAAGAAAAAAAGATTCAGAATTCCTGCTCTAGAGGACTGATTATTTAGTCCTATTCTAGAGACAGTTGTCACAGAGTCCCCACTTCTATTTACTTTCATCTCAGTGACATAATATAAAATTCCAAAAACTTAGTTTGAGAGCTATGAATGATTGCAATATTGTGCCTTTATTCACAGGTCATCAATGTAGACCCTGAAGGGACTTAGAGGTCAATTAGTCCAACCCTGTCATGGTATAGATGAGGAAACTGAGACTCAGAAATGTTATGATTTGACAGAATTACACAATATTTAAGGGCAGAGCTCTATTGAACCTGGCTTCTCTGACTACAAGTCCAGAATTCTTCCCCCGGTCTTATTTGATCAAATTAACAGTGTGCAGTGACTGCACAGTCACATGGGGTATTATATTTCATTCTACTGAGTCTTTTTAGTGCATTTTGTTACCATTTTAGTATGTTGTAATTTAAATATGGTTTGTTATTTCTCACAACCACCTCACAAGGAGGGTTCACAATATTGATCCCAATTTTTAAATGGGAAAAAATGAGGCACATAGAGGACCATTCTCTAGAGAATGAAGTTGAAAATATTCCCATTGCATTTTTTAAATCAATAAAAAATCAAGCATGTGTCCCTTTAAATTAATAAAGCATAATATAATCTTAGAGAATAGGTTTAAATTCAAAATGATCTTTAAAACATAAAAAAAATTCTAAGTAAAAACAGGATGAAGTTCATTAATAACAATAACTAGCATTTAAATTGTGCTTTATGCTTGCTAAATACTATATATATATATATATGTACATATATATATATATATATATATACACACACACACATAAATACATTATCTCATTTGATCCTCACAACAACTAGTTGGAGTGAAACTAAGGATTAAAAAGGTTAAGTGACTTGTCCAAGGTGACAACTAGCAAGTATCTGAGGCAAGATTTGAACTCAGGTATTTTTGACTCCAAGACCAATACTCTATCCACTCCACCACTTAGCTTAACTGTGTAAAGCAACCACAAGGTACACACATTTGTTATCTATGTACCAACTTTTTTTTAAAGGAAATATAAGGGAAATTTTGAGGTAACTGAAGAAAAGAAAGGAGGAACATCTTAGGATCATAACATCTAAAGTTAGAAGAAATCTTAGAGTCCATAAAGTGCACCCCTCTCACTTTACAGATAAAGAAACTGAGGCCCCAGGGTGGGGTATTAAAGTGATTTGCCTAAAGCCACACAAGAAATAATGTGGGTGCTTTCTGAGGTTATTATAATTTTTCATTTATTTTATAACAAAAATGGCATTAATTTTCCCCATGACAATATGAATGTCATAGTTACCTGACTATAGTCAGATTCTGTCACAAAAATGTCTCGATAGACCATGTATTAAGTTATGCTTATGTCAAGTTACATTCACAATGCATATGTTAATGTAATTAACATATAATCTGTCTTATCATGTAACATGGAAAATGTTAGTATGTATTTTCTTTTTTCCCAGATTCCAGTTTTATAAGGGAGTCATCTGTAGAGCCAGGAAAACATTAAAAGGAATTATTGAAATGCTTTTCATTCACAGGATTTTATACCACCAACTTCAATTCATATCCTCTTCCTCCCTAGGGCAAAGCATTAATCCTCTCTATGTATTCATTCCCTCACATGGAAAGTGAAGCTACATAGATGATGATAATGATGATGATGATGATGATGATAAGGTGTTTTATTTTTGTTTCTACTCAGAATATAGGAGCTTGTCATTTCCCTGAAGCAGTTTAAGAGGAGGAATTAAATATTAATTTAAAAGTTTATATATTCATTTATATATGATCCATTAGTATAAGCAACTCCTAATATGTGGTAAGGTGGTCTTACAGAGTTGCTTGAGGTGCTATGACTTGCATTAAGGGACTTTCTTGGGATCACAGTTAGCATAAGAGTCTGGTCTTCCCCAGAGGCCAGCTCTCTATCCAACACATAGTTCTGCCTCTCTGTGAAAATTAAGGACATGATAAAAGTAAGAGACTTACCACCACTATATATCGAGGTCTAAACTGAATGGTTCCAAACAAGCCCAAGATGACAACTATTATGTGTAGAAAATTTCCAAGAATTGGTGCCCACTGGAAGCCAAGGAAGTCAAAGATCTGCCTCTCTAATGCTGAGAGCTGGAACAAAACAAATGCCAGGCATTAGCATATAATGTAAATTTCAGTCAAACCATATAACATTTATTTCATTCTTTACAACTTCAGAGTTTTGAATTAAAATACATTTTATTGGGTCAAAGTCCTGGACAAATTCTCTTTCATTGTCAGAAGATGCCTTCTTCCCTACCCACAAGAGATTAATGGGATAGTGAAAGTGGCCAAAGACTTGGAGGAAATCAAAGAAAACTCCTGGCTCCTCTGAAAAGCCCCATTTGCCTGAGATCTTGGCACAGTCTCCCAAGTCCAGTGCAACTGGCCGGGTGATGAAAATATTTCTTCATCATGTCTTTGGTGTCCGAACCACTTAAACTCAAGACTTTGCACTCTTTTCTGGGAGTGGAACTATGAGAAAGAATAGGCATTTCCCATCAAAATACAGGTCAAAGGGAGGGGAAAGATCTCATTAGTAAAACCCACTGTTCCTGGCTTCCAACCTACATTCTTTTAAATAGTATTGCTCAGAGTTAAATAGTTGGTTTTCAAGATGTTGGACAACATAAAAGTCAAAGAAAGAAGATAACTGGAAATATGTTCCTGACCACCTAATAAATGACTGAAAAACTGAAGAGAAATATTATTTGAATCGAAGATATATGAATGAAATAGTTTTATCAGTGCAAGTCTAATGGGGGTAAAACCAAGCCACTTAAAATAAAATGAGTGGCTTAGTCTAAATGCATTAGACCTGAACTGATAGGAAAATTGTAATTTTAAAAGCAACTGCTCCTTAACCTCTGTGATCTCATCCACAAATACGTACAAAGTTAATGCTTTTAGGGCAGCTAGATGGATCAGCTAGAGCTGAGCACCTTAGAATTGACACTTTCACATTGTGGTGTTGGAGAAAACGTTTGAGAATCCCTTGGACAGGAAGGTGATCAAATCAGTCAATATTTAAAGAAATTAATATAGGCTACTCGTTGGAAGGTCAAATACTGAAACTAAAGCTTAAATATTTTGGACACATAATGAGAAGATGGGACTCATTAAAAAAGACACTGATGGGAAAAAAATTGAAAGCAAAAAGAGAAGGGGACTGCAGAGGATGAGATGGATAGAGAGTGTCATGGAAAGAATGAATGTGAACTTAGACTTTGAGAGATAGTGGAGGATAGAAGGACCTGGCATGCTATGGTCCATGGGAAGAGTCATGAGTGAATGAACAAAAATGTGAATGAACAAATGGGTGAATGAATAAAAAGAAAACTGCTTTTCAATGCTGCTGCTGAAAGTGCCTTAACTAATCAGTGAATCAAATTCTAGACCTCGAATTAGAAAGACCTGAGTTCCAATCTGGCCTCAGACATTTACTATCTACGTGACCCTAGACAAATGACTTTCTCTCTGTCTATCTCTGTTTCCTCAACTATAAAATGGGGTATAATAATAACAATTTCACAGCAACATTTACATAACAACCCTCGTGGTGAGGGTAGAATGGGATAATATTTGTAACATGATTGACAACATAAAGTGTCATGTAAATGCTATTATTATTATTATCATTAACATTAACATCACCATTAAATGAAAAAGCCAGCAGAGACCATGTATTAAGAGTATATTGTCAATGGGACAGCCAGGTAGCACAGCGAGTAAGAGCACCGGCCCCAGTGTCGGGATGACCTTGGGAATCAAATCTGGGCTCAGACACTTAGCATCCACCCAGAAACACCTGGCCATGTAATCTTGAGCAAGTTACTTAACCCCAATTTCTTAGGGGCAGCCAGGTGGCTCAGTGAGTAAGAGCACTGGCCCCAAGGTCGGGATGACCTGGGGATCAAATCCGGACTCAGATAATTAGCACCACACCCAGAAATAACTGGCCGTGTAACCTTGAGCAAGTTACTTAACCTCAATTTCTTAAAAAAAAGAGCATATTGTCAAGTGTTGAACTTTATCTTTTATGAAATTATATTCTTATGCATAAATTGTGTAGAGCAAAGAGCTGGCCCTAAAGCCAGAAATAACTGGATACAAGTTCTACCTTACACCTGTTGACTGAGTAACCCTGGTTAAGGCACTTAACATCTCTTCACTGATATTCACTGGAAGACATTATTCATGGAGAGCTTGTTACAACAATGAAATCAAAATACTGGTTGCCTAACCCTATCTTTATTCAGAGGTCAAATGACAAATTGGGTCACTCTGTCAAAAACCCCACAAAGACTCCTATTTTAGGTCTAAACTTCCCATCTTGGCATTCAAGGCGCATTAGAAGTTGATAATAGGGTGGAGCCAAGATGGCACTGTAGAAGCAGGAAAACTCTCTGAGCTCCCTCCATAACCACCTCAAATACCTATAAAATATGACTCTAAACAAACTTTAGAGATACAGAATTCACAAAGTGACAGAGAGAAACAAATAACCCACTGAAGGCAGCCCAGAAGGCCAGCAGAAAGGGTCCATCATAGTGCACTGGGAGCAGAACCCAGGTCTGCATGAGCCCATGGTTTTAGCCCCAGGGCAGCTGTGACCAGCTGTGGCTGGAGGAACTTCAAAAGAATGGATCACCAGCAGCTGTGGTGGTTTACAGAATTATTTACCCATAAATGTCAAAAGCAAAGTAAAAGATCAGTGTGGACTTTGGGAACAGGGGGATGAAGTGTGTGGTCTGGCCTCTGTCCCTGGAGGGAGAAGCTGAGTGGCTGCTTCTGACCTGCAGATTGTAGGGGGGATGAAGAGACCATTCAGAGGGTAATCACTCTTCCTTTAACCTGCTTGGATCTGGATTGCTATCTTGGGTGGAGGTCCCAGGGTGTGTGACCAGGTGCCAGAGCCAGTGGAGGCTTCTGAGAGGGCACCTAACTAATAGCTTCAGCAGCTGTGAAAACGCCAGCGATTTGGGACAAAGCTCTACTCTCTTCAAGCAGAGTTCTATTGTTGCAAAAAGCTCAAAAGTCAAGTAATTGAGTGGCAACATGAGCAAGCAAAGGAAGCAAACCAAGAACAGCAATCCAAATTTGGATTCCTTTTGAGGGACAAAAAGGATCAAAGCATGGAATGGCAGGAAGACAATGAAGTCAGAACTCCTGTACCAAAAGCTTCCAAGAAAAATATGAATTGGTTACAGGGCATAGAAGAGCTTAAGAAGGATTTTGAAAACCAAATAAGAGAAGTGGAGGAAAAATTGGGAGGAAAAATGAGAATGATGCAAGAAAATAATGAAAAGAGAGTCGACAACTTTACTGAAGAAAATTACACCTTAAAAAAATAGACTAATTCAAATGGCTAAAGAGGTCCAAAAAGCCAGTGAGAAGAAGAGTACCTTAAAAAGCCAAATTTGCCAGATGGCAAAATAATTTCAAAAGCTCACTGAAGAGAATAATTCCTTTAGAGAATTAGATTGGAGCAAATGGAAGCTAGCAACTTAATGAAAAAACAAGATACAATTAAACAGATCCAAAACAACGAAAAAAGCGAAGGCAATGTGAAATATCTCATTCGAAAAACTACTGAACTGGAAAATAGATCCAGGAGAGATAATTTAAAAATTATTGGACTACCTGAAAGCCATGATCACAAAAAGAACCTAGAAATCATCCTCCAAGAAATTCTCAAGGAAAATTGCCCTGATGTTTTAGAACCAGAGGGCAAAATAGAGGTTGAAAGAATCCACTGATCACCTCCTGAAAAAAATCCCCAAAAGAAAATTCCTAGGAATATTATAGCCAGGTTCTGGAATTCCTAGATAAAGGAGAAAATATTACAAGCAGCCAGGAAGAAACAATTTGAATATTGTGGAAACACAATCAGGATAACCCAGGATCTGGCAGCTTCTTCATTGAGGGATTGAAGGTCTTGAAAAATGATATTCCAGAGGTCAAAGGAGCTGGGACTAAAACCAAGAATCACCTACCCAGCAAAACCGAGTATCATATTTCAGAAGAAAATATGGTCATTCAAGGAAATGGAGGACTTTCAACCTTTTTTGATGAAAAAAACAGAATTGAATAGAAAATTTGACATTCAGATACAATAAGCAAGAGAAGCATGAGAAGGTAAACAGGGAAAAGAAATCATAAGGAACTTATCAAAGTTGAACTATTAACATTCCTACATGGAAAAACAATAATTGTAACTTATGAAACTTTTCTCAGTATGAGCATAGTTGAAGTGAATATAAATGTGTATATATACATAGGAGGACATATGGGCTTATGAATACATATGTGAGTGTATATATATATGTGTGTGTGTGTGTGTGTGTACAGATATACATAGACAGAGGGCACAGGACCAATTGAATAGGAAGGGATAACAATTGAAAGGTGTAATTGAGAGGTGAGAGAGGAATATAATGAGAGGAGATGGAGAGAGACAGAATGGGGTAAATTATATCATATAGAAGAGGCAAAGGAAAACTGTTTCTTTGTAGAGGAAGACAAAAGATAATGGGTCAACCTTACCCTCACTGAATTTTGGCTTAGGAAGGGAATGACATACACAATAAATAGGGTAGGAGAGTGGGGGGAAGGATGAGAGAGGGAATGATGGAGGGGTAGGCAGATTGGGGGAGGAGGGAAGTTAGAAGCACACACCTTTGAAAAGGGACAGGGTCAAAGCAGAGAATAGAACAATAGGGGAGCAGGGGAGGGAAATGTAGTCAGTCTTTCACAATATATCCACTATGGAAATGTTTTGCATAGCTACATGTGTAGAACCTATATTGAATTGCCTATCTTCCCATTGAGGGTGAGTGATAGGGGGAGGAAGGGAAAGAATCTGAAATTCAGAGTTTCAAAATCAAATATTTAAAAATATATATATTAGTATTTTCTATGCAACTGGGAAATAAGATATATAGACACTGTGGTGTAGAGATCCATTTTGCCCTACTGAAAAGTCGGATGGGGGATTGGGGAAGATTTAAGAGAGAGAGCAGATTGGGGAAGGGAATATTCAGTGGGATCACTGTTTTGGGGTGATGGGTAGGGAAAAGACGAGGAGAAAATTTTTAACTCAAAATCTTGTGGAAATGAATGATGTAAACTAAAAATAAACATAAAATTTAAAAATCATTGGCTGTAAGAAAAAAAAGTTGATAGTATATGAACTCTCCAACATCATCTCACACATTCTGCATAAAATACCTCAGTCTCTAGCCATACTATATTACTTGTGTTCCCTCCCCTCAGAGTCATCACATATTTTTTTTCCTAAATCTATACTCCAGCCATAGAATATCATACCAATTTTTTTTCTCTTCTCCCCCATATTTGAAATGTTCCCCTTCCTCTCCTCTGACTACTGACCTTTCTGGCTTCCTTTAAGTCCCAACTAGAATCTCCATTCTTTATGAAGCCTTCCCCAACTCCTCTTAATTCCTTCTGTTAATTATTTCCAATTTATCTTATATATAGTTTGATTTGTATACATGTATTTGCATGTTGTCTCCACCATTAAAGTGTAAGCCCCTTGAGAACAAGAGCTGTCTTTTGCCTCCTTTTGTATCCCCAGGGTTTAGCATGGTGCTTGTCACAGAGTAGGTGCTTAATAAATGTTTACTGTTTAATTACTGATTAATTATAGCATTATAGTAATATGCTCATGAGAAAGAGTTATTTAAAACCTGATTCTTGTTTTATTCATCTTGTTCAGTTAAGTTCAATGGCTAGCAAGAATCCCAGGGCAAGTTTCCTCATACTATTATTTCTTTATGTTCCATTGAAATAGTCATGGGAATTTGAATATCTTCCTTGTCCTCTAATTGATCAAATATAATCACGTGGAGATTGTGGTAGGAGGAGTTTGCTGAATGGGTGGAGCAGGAAGTGGTGGAGCAGGAAGCTGTGAGTCAGAGCAGTTAGAACTGGGGTAGAGAGGACACAGGCAAGCAGATAGCTAGAATTTGTGAGTGTTTGTATGAAGGCTTTAGGCTGGTGTTGTCTCTGCAGTGTTATAGTGTGTTAACTTCCTTGTTGCTATGATGGATTCGATTTTCTGGTGTTGGGATATTGGCTTTCTGGTGTCTGAATAAGTGCTTTGCTTCAGTCTTCTATATGGAGAATCTATTATATTTTGCAATTTAGAACTATGCCGGCATTTTCATAGTCACCATTGGTGCTGTGTACATCATGTTGGCACTATATCCATGTTCTGTCTACTCTGACAGAGGCTGACAAAATGATTTTTAAAATTGAATAAAAGTATTAGGACATAAATTTATACTCGGTAGGCTCACTGAAAGTATCCTTGGTAAAACTCCAGTAGCAGACAGGACAAAAAGGATGATATATACTTGATCTCATTCCCACATGATTTTGATCTTCCCAGCAAAGGTTCTATAATAGAAAATCTTTTCATACCATATAGCTTAGAGATTATGAGTTAATATGATGGTGACATCCATTTAAAATATTGTTCTTAAGGTTTTTTTTGAAAACTGTTATAGCCAGATGCTTGTGGGCAACAGATTCTATTGTAATAATGTTCCAATTTCAATAGAGTTTATTGGTTGACTTCTCCAGAATATTTTCAGGTCTTTATTTGTAGCATGGGGTTTTGCCATCTGTCAGCTCACAAAAGATAGCAAGATTATAAAACATATAATTCCAGTTACCAAGTCATGAAAAATTAAATTGTTAGGCATCTGCAATGATTAGGTGCATGATCTCTACTATTTCCTTGCATTATCTACGCTAATGATTGGATCCAGACTCCTTAAGGATAACTCTTTTGCAATTTCGAATGCAATGATGATTTTGTAGTTTCTGGTCCTGAAATGCTGTCATAAACTGGTTCATTTCAACAAATCAGTTTGCTTCACTCCATCATTTGTTTGGTGTTTCTTTGTCTACTGAGTCCATCCAGATGTCATCTATATTTCAGGCCTTTTGATACTACTTCTGAATCTTCGTCATTTCATAGGCATCATCTGGAGGGAAGTCACTTTTAGTTACATTAAACAAATCCAGTGCTATGTACCTCTTAACAGACTTTACTATTGCTTAGTAAAGTGATGTCTGCTCATTCACAAAGTATATCCATAGATTTCAGATCTGTGTGTTATGTGTTCTAAGAATGTTCATTCATCTTCTCCCTCATTTTTAGCATTGAAGCATTCATCTTTCTGGACCTGCTTTAGCATAATGGACCCAGTGTCCTGTTAATATTGTGCATATTTTCTAAGAGTACTTTATAGATCCATTAAGGTCCATTGTGCAATTTTGAAAGTGTATGTTCAGACTGGTATTTTTGTTGATGCTAATTGCTTAAAATGTATTTTTCCCATTCATCTTTGATTTTTGAAGACCAGTAAGGGACCCTTAACATATTCAGGAACAGCCTACTCCAGGTATGTTTATACTTGCCCAAAGGAAAGTAAGGTATTTGTAGTTACCACTTTCATCTAATTGGTTGAAAGTGACCTCTGAATTCATGTTCAAAGCTTTTAGTCTTTAACTCTCCTTAACATAAGTTGTCAATTTCACATTTATTTAGTCCAAAAAAAATTCTGGTATCATTGGAGAGATATATCATAAATGAAGGAGTTGCTTGAGTTGCTTTTTGGTGTAGCCATATACAGACTGATGTCATCTCTTTGCATCATGTCATTAATACAGTATTTTGGTTAGACTCTTAATTTGGATGCCATGCTTAGGAGAAATAAATGGCAATGTATTCAAGGCTAGGCAGAACTAAAATGGAATTAAATGGTCTCCCTTAAAATTCTAAATTTTATGGGAATGGTTCTTGACATTATGATAAGGCAGCTAAGTGGTACAGTGGATAGAGTAATGAACTTGGAGTCAGGAAGACCTGAGTTCAATTCTGGCCTCAGATACTCACCAGCTGTGTGACCTTGGGCAAAATATTTGACCTCAGTTTCCTCAACTGTAAAATGAGGATGATGCTAATAGCACCTGTTTTTCAGGGTTGTTGTGAGGAACAAATGAGATAATATTTGCAAAGTGCTTACCATAGTGTCTGTCACAAAATAGATCTCATATAAATTTTAGCTATTATTATTGAAAATTTTTTTCATATGGAAATCTAGTATTCTCACCATACTTGGTTTTACTTTATATATTTGTAGTATGCAAATAATAATACTAATAATAGCTAGCATTTCCATAGTTCCTTAAGGCCTGCAAAGTATTTTATTTACATGTATTATCTTTATTGATAAGGTATGAGAATGGAATTGACTCAAAAGAGCAGCAAAAATAAAAAAAAATGTCACCATGCTTTTCAGTATGAATTGATAAGTTGCTCTTATTTTTTTAGAAAAACATTTTATTCCTCATACTGTGAATGTTTTATATAAAATGCATAAATACATAATTTGACTACATTTGGAAGGGCTGTTGAGATGCTCATTGTTTGATAATAGATAGCTCGTGCCTTCTATTTGAAAAGGTGGGATGAGTCTTTTGGCTGGAAGGAAGACGGTAAAGTACCTTGCTAGTAATTCATGCAATGCTAAGAAATATTTTAGTCAACAATTATGGTTCTCATCTGGACCTGCTGCTTTCCAGTTTTGTAGGGTAGCTAGAGTTTCAGTAACCACCCTTGACATACTTTCTCTGTCATTCATTACATTCTTTGTGTGCAATATTTCTATCTCTCATTTGATCTGATTTGTGTTTTTGTTGTCAACTCCCTGTAACCAGAAAGAAAATCCAAAATTTTATATGTCCCCCTTCAGGGATTCTAGCTTGCCCTGTATTTCTTTATTATACAAGCTTCTTAGTAGCTGGGTGGTACAGTAGCTAGAGTACTGGAGCTGAAATCAGGAAGATTTCAGTTTAAATCTGGTCTCAGACACTTGTGACCCTGGGAAAGTCATTTAACTTATGCCTGACTCAGTTTTCTCATTTCTGAAATGAAAATTATAAAAGCACATAATTCCCAAGGTTGTTGTAAGGATAAAATAATATTTGTAAAGTTCTGTTTACCTTAGAGTACAGTATAAATGTTTGCTGTAACTATTATTATTCCATAATAAAATTTCTGATTGATATTTAATTGTTTCTGCTGCTTTGATTTCTTGGATGACCTTAACCTTTATATTTTACAGTCCATTTCTGATTAAGGAAATCTATATTTTCTGACCTACCTTTATTTTCTAGATTGTTTTCTGGAATGTGTGTGTGTGTGTGTGCGTGTGTGCATGTGTCTTTAACAGGGGTCTTTAACTGGGAAGTATGGAATTCCAGTTTTCTACTGCATGCATAGGTTATATACCTATACACCTTCCTGCTCCTTTCCACAGAACTTCAACAGATCCATCAATTTTCTCCCTCCAGAGTGTAGGTTGACAACTTCTCTTAGCAGTGTTCCTTGACAGATCACCTTTCTTATATAGTAGCACCATACTGCTATGTACATATCCTGAAACATTTTTAAATTTTCCGGCCACTACTATGGAGAAATATGGTCCTTCTAATAGATATGGCAAAAAGCAGCTTTCACAAATTACTCTGTTTTGTTATGATTGGTCTGCTAGTTGGATTCTTGGCATCACTCTTAACAAGGGCATTTCAGAATTTCAACATGTGTATCCCTCTCCCTTTCAAAATTATTTGAGACTTTTGTCATGTGTTTCATAGAATATGTATTAGGCTAAATCTTCAAAGAGGTCAGGATGTTATGCTTTTTTTGCTGTTAAAATTTTAATAACTTTAATTTCATCTCTTGTCTAAGTTAGATCTAGGGATAAAGTTTTATCACCTCTTTTTGTTGTATGATTTCCTTGTCCTGATACATTATTGAAAGACTTGAACATGAGAGTTGCACTAAAAAAAAAAAAACACTCCGACGTTTCTGACCATAACTGGCCAGATCTCTTTACAAATTTGTTATGATATGGGATTGGCAAGAAATGAAAATATTCACAGCTTCAGTCCATTTCATGTGTAATCGTAGCATGTGTAATTTGTTGTTTAGTGCCACAGACCCTAAGACATTTCCAAAAGGTAGGGGAATTGGCATATCTGATTTTTTTCAGATTCACTCCATTTTCTTAAGGAACCAGAAGAGGAAAACAAATGATTCCATGCTGGTGTCCAAGGAAAGCTGAGCATCATGTCAATTTTGAGTAAGATTAGCCTTATGCCACCCTGTCTTTTTAATAGATTTAGGGGAATAATTTATGTTCCAGACATTATTTTAAGCATTGGATTATCCAGCATTTCAAGGTTTCTTCCAGCTATGGTAGGTAAAGATCTAATGGACTACACAAAGTCCATTACATAGATCTTTCTGACTGGCATTTATTTGCTCTGCCATTGCCATATCTACCACTATGACATGGACAATGGGTGAGCTTGAGGGGAATTACAACTATTACTGTTAACTATTACTTTACTGTTTTTATTACTATTTCTATCGTTATCTTTCTTCTTTTTCTCAGAAGCAGCAACAGCATCATTTATTTATACACAGTATTTATAATATTCTCTATTTACCTTGATAAACAAATAATTTAACAGTAAGAATTAGCTCTGTTGCTACCCATTTGTAATGCTGGCAACCCATAAAGTAACCTGTTAGCTATAATTTGAAACAAGCATACAGTTTGAGGCATTTCAATTTCCTCAGACACAGTGCCATTTACTCCAGCACTGAACCTTCATCTATCTTAATCAACAATTGCTTTCAATTAGCTGTCTTATGGAACAGAAAACACCAAATGCCTGAAGGCATCCTCACCTTGGCCTCGTTCATTCTTCTGGTGCCTCATGTGCATTTAGTAATTCTGCTATTTCTCTTATCCATGATAAGAAAATTAACCACAAAGATCCAAAAGCAAAATCATCAGAGGAATGGAAGTAAAGGGCACGTTTTTTCTCTCTGGCTTATTTGTGTTTGTTCAGTTGTTTTTCAGTGGTTTCCAACTCTTGGTGACCCCATTTGGGGTGTTCTTGGCAGAGACATTGGAGTGGTTTGCCATTTCCTTTCCCACATCATTTTACAGATAAGGAAACTAAGGCAAATAGAGTTAAATGACTTGCCCAGAGGCACAAAAACTAGTAAGTGTCTGAGGCCAGATTTGAACTCAGGAAGATGAGTCTTCCTGACTCCAGGCCTAGAATTCTATCCCTTGCACTACCTCACTGCCCTATTTTTGTTTAGCGGTTCCAATTGATTTTCTGGTACTGAGGACTTAACATGGAAGCATTTATGAACTTGGTCTCTCACTAAGACACTATCATTTATATACAAATAGGAACAGCGTGCTCTGAGAACCAGAGCCTTGAAGAGCAACAGCAAGCAACCTACTGTGAAAAGTGGCCAGATTTAAGAGCTATGGTGCATCACAATAACATTGAAACTGAACTTTTCAAACAGAGGGTAAAAACTAGATTTTCTTTCTGCCAAGAAATGCATGGCTAACATTTAATTTTAGAAGAGGATGAGAAAACTCACAGAACAGAAGAGCTATTAGATTGATACTATGTATTATGAAATCTATGTATGATACTATGTATTATGAAAAAAAATTATGGTTTTTAGAAGGAATCATTTAGATTTAGAGCTGGAAGGTATCTTAGGAATCATCCAGTCCAACTGCTCATTTTTAGATGAAGAAATTGAGTTTCACAGGAAAAGACTTTTTTTTTTAGATTTTTCTTTTTGCTCTTTGAAGGGAGGAAGGTAGGGCAATTGGGGTTACGTGACTTGCCCAAGGTCACAGGTCTAGTATTTTTGTGTTAAGTGTCTGAGGCAGGATTTGAACTCAGGTCCTCCTGATTCCAAGGCCGGTGCTCTATTCACTGTGCCACCTACTCACACCCTATGGGAAAAGACTTTGAGCTCTGTGTGTAGCCAGGGAGTTGAACACTCACCTCTTAGCTTCTGTCTTCAGTGCTCCAGGGGCTGTGCCCAGACCTTTTCCATCTCCTGTTGTCATATCCTGCCTCCTAGCTAGAATCCTTTAGTTAAAACTTGCACCTTCTGTGCCCCTGTTTGCTGTGATGGACTTCCTATTTGACATATCACTGTCTGCCATTAATTGAGCCATGAGGAAGAACATTGAGCAGTCGAACAACCTGCCTCCCTCAATAGACTTCTCTTCAACTAGGGATATTACTCTGAACTCAATCATCAATGGTTAGAATATTCCCAGGGGCTCATATTATCTCTGTCCAAGTGACTTTGAACCCCCAACTATCATCATATTAGTACAGTTACCTATTCCCCACTGCTCCCTCCCTTTAATGGTTTAATTTGCAGTTCTCTAATTATTAATACTTTAGAGCATTTTATATGGTTGTTGATTGTTTGGATTTCTTTCTTTAAAAACTGCCTGTTTCTATCTTTTGACATTTATGTATGGGGGAACAGCTCCCAGAGAAGCTTTTTTTTTTAAAGCAATCGGGGTTAAGTAACTTGCTCAAGGTTACACGGCCAGGTGTTTCTGGGTGGGTGCTAAGTGTCTGAGCCCGGGATTCGATCTCCAGGTCTTCTCAACACTGGAGCCTGTGCTCTTACTCGCTGTGCTACCTGGCTGCCCCCAGAGAAGCTTCTTAAGGAGTTAAGAGATACTGAATAGTGAGAAGGAAAATGACAACTCCACAAGATAATGCATCATAGCTCTAGAACTGGAAAGGACCTCTTAGGCCTTCTAGGTCAATCCCCTCATGTTACTGGTGAGGAAAGTGAGACTGAGAGAGGTGAAGTGATTTGTGTAAATAGATAGAGCTTGGATTTAACCACACATCTTGATACTTTGCTTTTTGAAACACCTTTCCCCTTCTGTCTCTGTCTGAGGGACCCAAGAACCAAATTTCTATAATTCAAGACTCACTAGTAGGAAACCCATAGTTTCAGAGAAAGAACAGACTTTCTCTTTGCTAAAGCCAAATCCTTTATAAGTGCCTTTGATTGCACCCTCTCCTCTCTTTCATGCCCTTACTCCAACAACAATCCTCTATCATGTACATAACCCAGATTTTTATTGTTCTCTCTCCCTCCACCTACAAATATACTTAGGTTTCCACTTTTCTTAAGACAAGAACAACATCAATAAAAACTTCGCTTAACTCTGGCATCATCCCCCACCTATGCTCAATGCCTCTATATCCTCCTCCCTCCTCAACTCCTTGTAATTTGGCTTTTGTCCACACCACTCTACTGAAACTGCATTTTGGAACTTTTTAACAACAACATCAGTGGTCTCTTTTATACTAATTACCTTTCATTGATTTGTGGTATTTGAAAAGGGGGATGCTCCTTCCTTCTTGAACTTCTTTTTCCTTGTCTTCCGTGGCATTATACTCTCCAAGTTTTCTCTCTATTTGATAAGTCCCTTTCTTCAATTCTGGTATTTCTATTAAAGGTACCACCACTCTTCTGACTTCAGAATGTTGGCTGAAGTTTGACCTATATAAGACCCTTTCTGATGCCCCTCATTTTTAACACTTCAGTCAAAACTTACTTTATATCCATTTTTTGCTTATTTATTGTTACACATGTCCATTCTTCCAAGTAGAATGGAAAATCCTGAAGGTCATACATATTTATGTATCCCCAATATCTAGCACCCTGCCTGACACATAATAGAAACTTAATAAATGCCTGATGGATTGAATTGAGGTTTGTAGCCTTGGCTTCTTTTTCTCACCTTTCCTTCTCCCAACACCAAACATCCATTCAGTTATCTAGTCTTATCATTTCCACCTCAGCAATAGCTCTCCTATCTCGCTTTTCTAATTCCACTGCAGACACTCTAGTTCTGCCCCTCATCTCTTCTTAGACTCTCATCTTCTTCATCACTATAAGAACCCTAGATGTTTGAACTGCCTCCAGGCATTCCCTAATCCAATCTATCTTCCTCAACATTGCCCAAATCATCTTCCTAAAAAGCTGCTAGAGAACCAGGAGAACTTTGTACATAATTACAGTCTTATCATATGTGTGATGACTAACTTTGATAGACTGGGTTCCTCTCAGCAATGCAAGGCTATAAGAAAACTCCAAAAGATTCATGATGGAAAAGGCTATCCACATCCAGAGAAAGAAATATAGAGTGTGAATGCAGATTGAAGCCAACTACTTGATCCCTCTCTTTTTTTGTTTCTTTTATTTCTTCTTTCTCATTGTTCACTCCTTGGGTTATAATTCTTCTTTACAACTTGACTAATGTTTAATGTGAAGGTATTTGTAGATCCTATAATTGTTTGCATGCTGCCATGGGGGGAAGGAGGGAGGAGGAGAGGGGAGGAGAAGGAAGAAGAATGTGGAACTGAATGCTGTAAAGTAAAAGTAAATTATATATATATATATATATAAGCAATTGGGGTTACGTAACTTGCTCAAGGTTACACGGCCAGGTGTTTCTGGTTGGGTGCTAAGTGTCTGAGCCCAGATTCGATCCCCAGGTCATCCCGACACTGGGGCCCATGGTCTTACTCGCTGTGCTACCTGGCCGCCCCAATAAATATACATATTTTTAAAAAGCTGCTAGGATACTCTCCCTTTCCACTGCCTGTATAAACTCCTCACCCTGGCATTTAAAGCCCATCACAATCTAGATTTAAGGTACCTGCCAGTACTTTCTCATACTACTGTTCTTAATTTCTTAATGTAGTCTATGTTATGGACACACCTGAATACTCTTCACCCTCCCCCATTCTTTTCTTACTCTGCTATAGTCTTTGCATATTTCTCCCCCATACCTAGAACAGACTCACCTCCTTTCCCCAATTTCACTAAATTTCATCTATAGGCATTTTTCTCTTTTTTCAAAGCTCAATTCAGATGGTATCTTCTCCACAAGACCTTCCATAGCCCTTTCCCAACCAGGTAAAACTGATATTTCCCTCTTTGAATTTCTCATAACACTTTTCCCAAATGTTTCTCTCTCTCTCTCTCTCTCTCTCTCTCTCTCCCTCT